>NC_056522.1:11323724-11413515 GCF_019175285.1 Sceloporus undulatus
TCTCCGAACACAGGTACAGTATTATTCAATCATCCAACGTGAGATGACGATTGACGATCACCCATCAAAGGGCTTTTACAGCAGTAGCGCCTTCTCTTTGGAATGCTCTACAAGAAGAGATCGCCTCAGTGGAACGGTGGAGGCCTTAAAAGGCATTAAAACACCTACCTCTTCCTACAGCTTATCCTCCAATTCCTTGTAATAAAAGTCTTCCCCTACTGCTACGATGTATATATACCTGGGATTTTAATATTTTTGAATTGTTGTTTTAGTAATGACATTGGATTGTAACTCGTATTAATGTGTGTAATTGTCTTATGTGCCATTTTATTTTTATTGTACTATTTTATATTCTGTACACCGCTTTGTCTTAGGAAGCGGTCTATAAATAAACAATTTTTTATATTATTATTATGACCAGTACATGTAAGGCCAGCTTATATAAGACCAGGCTGAGTCTCGTGTGAGGAAGTCATTTGTGAGGGTTTCTTACTTCTGTGGTTGAGATCTAATTTCTCAGAAGCCACACCAGTGTGGCTTTTTCCCTCACAAAAATAGCCATTTTTCTGAGCAAAAACTGAATTTTGCACCAGAATAAGTTTCCAACTGCAGCAATGCTCTGTGCAGCAAACCGTATCTTCTGTGCAGAATTATTATTTTGAAAAATGTATTCCTTCTTGTGCAGCAAATGCAGATTTTGCACAGAGTAAGTCCTGAAGTGCAAATCGTCTTTGAAAATGCATCATTTTGCAGTGTGAAGGAAATGGCTAAAATTACACATTGCTTCCTTCAGGAATGAAATAGTTGAGAATGGTGGCATACAGTTGTGCTGTGCACAGCCTGACCTGCGCCCTGTAAACTAGCCTGCTGCCCTCAAGGGTGGCAAGCAGACACTGTCTTGTTAACAGACATAGTAGATTCAGATGTCTTCCTGGTTTATTTTTTTTAACCTGGAATGGGACAAAGCAGTGCAATCTTTCCTTTGTTTCCAGCAGCCAATTTACTGATCAGGTGCTGAGTTGGTGTGGCAACGGGGTGTGAGCCCTGGCCAAAGGCTGGTCAAAATTTTTGGTGATGTTTAAACACATACAATGAAAGAAAGGTAGAGGATTTCCTCTTGCTTTTTCCTTTTTTTTCTGGTTTAGTTTGTTTGTTCTCTGAGGGGAGATTTGCGCCTTGCAGCCCGAGGTCCATTCGAATGCCACGCACACTCCCCACAGGCGGCATGGGATTCACTGGCAGATGTTTATGTTTTTCACCTCCCGGGAGGATGTTCATTTTTATGGTTTCCTGGCCGTGGTAAAATGGGGGCTGACTACTGATTCCAATGGTGAGGTGGGTGGGGGGGGATGGTACTGAGACCAAGAAAAAAAACGCCCCAAAGAAAGGGGGGGGGTGGTGGAGAGGGGAAGAAGGAGACAGACTGGAAATGGGGAATGGATACAGTTCACCTAGCTGCTCATTGCAACAATCTGCAACATGAAGAACACAAATTTCACAGTTGATGTGAAAATGAAGCTTGCATTTCAAAAGGAAAAAAAATGCTAAATGTAAAAGGTTGTCCTGATTAGTGAGACCTCAGGTTATGGTGGCTAGCATGGCAGTCTCTGAGCAGGAAGAAAGGGTTGCAATTCTGCCAAGTAATTCCAATCTAGATTTAAGTACAACTTTGAAGAAGCTATTCATGCTGTGAACTCTTTTAGAGGATAGGGACCAGCACCTTGGAAAGACCTTTTAAAGCTAGGGCTAGAACCTGGCAAGGGTCCACCACTCTGATGACATGAAAGACACTGTCTGTCATTGTCCCCGCTTAGCCCTGATTGAAAGGAACGACTTAGGGAGCTGGGGATGTTTAGCCTGGAGAAAGAGGTTAAAGGGTGATATATCGCCCTGTTTAATATTTGAAGGGATGTCATATTGAGAGGGGAGCAAGCTTGTTTTCTCTGCTGCTCCAGAGAACAGGACACGGAACATGGATGCAAGCTGCAGGAAAAGAGATTCCACCTGAACATTAGGAGGAACTTCCTGACAGTTAGGGCTGTTCGACAATGGAATTACTCCCTCGGAGGGTGATAGAGTCTCCTTCCTTGGAGGTCATTAAACAGAGGCTGGATGGCCATCTGTCAGGGATGCTTTGATTAGTTTCCTGCATGGCAGGGGGTTGGACTGGTGGCCCTAGTGGTCTCTTCCAACTCTAATTCTATGATTCTATGATTCTATGATTATCTAACGGCCTTGACTGCATGGGCTAAAGACCTGTTTCCTGCTCTTGCATCATCCTGTTCGGATAAACAGTTTCTGGTTCTGGTGCAAGCAATCTGGATCATGTCCAGCACATTCAACACCAGAACCAGTATGTCCATTTTGAAATGAATTTTAAAATCTACACATTGCTCTGGAAACTTCTGGAAGATATGGAGCCCTCTGTTTCTGTGCCAGGGTAGCTTCTGCACAGGCATCCCACTGAGCTGCTTAGCACATCCACTGCTGTCACCAGTAGTTCACTTTGAGGTAGAATGAGGTGAACAGCGATATGACCATCACTGGGCACCTTGATCTGACCTCAGAAGCAAGGAAACCACAGTAGCGGTGGAATACTGGACAGCTCAGCAGGATACCCAATTGTCTCTGCTCAGGAATAGGGGGGATCTGGGTAGCTCTGAGGCCAGATGCTCTGGACTGCCTGGGAGTATTTTGGCCAGTGGCAGACAAGGTCACAATAACTCTTGTTGTTGTCAACTACTCTCAGGTAACCTCAGCCCATAGTGACCCTGTGGATGAGACACCTCCAAGCCCCTGTCCTTAGTCACTCTGCTCCAGACCTGCAGATCCATGCCCATGGCCTCCCTGGTTGAGTCTATCCATCTGACATATGGTTTTCTCTCTTTCTAGTGTTCTACCTTCTCTAGCTTATTGTCTTTTAATGAGTATCATGCTTCTCATGATGTGACCAAAGTACAAAAAGCTCAATTTGTCAAGGGAGAGTTTGGGCTTGACTGTTATAGAAACATTAGTTTGTTTTCTTGACTGTCAAGTACCCTCAGCACTTTTCTCAGCACCCTATCTCAAATGAGTTGATTTCTTTTATCTGCTTTCTTCACTCTCCAGCTCTCACATCTGTACAGGGTGATGAGGAATACAATAGCTTGAATTATCCCCTTTAGTGTCACTATACTTTTAGTTTTTCAAAAACTAGATGCTGCAAGTGGCCAGCCTATGCTAACAAAGCACATCATTATTAACATTCACTTCATTATTTCTTTGGTACTACATGAAACAGCAGCCATGGTGGCACATAATGAAACTCTGCTTACACCGTGTATCCTATTCCTCCTCCAACATTTTGTGACACTGCACTCCTTTAACTATAAAAAAAAATTCACAAGTTATCTGGACAGGTACACTCGCTTTTTTGCGTTATTTGGAACTATTTACTTTCAAGTTACAATCTATGTCAGGAACAAAGTTTTAACTGGGTGCAAACTCATACAAATGCTTACTTTCAGATGACATAGGTACCTGCAAGAGATGGGTCCTGGAAGTGCATAACAGGGAATGTAGTGCTATCATAGCTGCGTAGCAATTGGTACTTTCCTTGGAGAGTTTCTAGGAGAGTTGCTAGGGTGGTGGCAGGTGCAGTAGACAAGTTGTGCAGTTGCTATGGACACAGGTCCTATTTTGGCTTTATTTATATGATGGTTGGTTAGGCTGTTGAGAGGATGTGAATGAGGAGGTGCACAAGCTAGCATGCAACAGGGTGACCGAGGAATACAGCAGGCATGAAACAGCCAGTCTCCCCTTTTAATTTCCTCTGCTCTGTTTTTAGACTTCATTGCCTCTGAACATGTAGGCTCCATTTATTATTATGTTTATTAGCCACTGATAGTGACCCTCTTCTTAGGACGCTGTCTCATCCTTCTTTTAAAGCTAGCCAGCTAAAGGCAGCAAGTGCCCCCAAGTTATTAGCTATCACTAGACTCATAGAACTGCCAAATCAAAACTTTAATGTAAGATAAACCTGGACAGGCATCAAGAGAGACAGCATTCTGACAGTCAGAATGAGCCAGAAATACCAGGACATTACTTGTTTGTTTATTGTTGATAACTGCCCTCAAGTCAACCCTGACCATGGCAACTCTGTATATGAGACATCTCCAAGACCCCCTGTCCTCCAGTGATCTGTTTAGATCCTGTAAATTCAAGCCCTTGATTGAGTCTATCCACCGGGCCTGCAGTCTCCTCTCCTCTTTCTACTGCTCTCTGCCTTTCCCAGTATTAGTGTATTTTTCTAATAAGTCAGGCCTTATCAAGATGTGGCCCATAGTACGGCAACCTAAATTTTATTCCTTGGCTTCCAAGGTTTTTTAGGCTTGATCTGTTCAAGGAACCATGGTTGTATTTTTTGGCTACCATAGTAATCTCAGCACTCTTCTCCAGCACTACAGGTTAAATGAGTTGATTTTCTTTTTATTCTTTTTCACTGTTTCAGCCTATCATTCTGTAATGGTAGTGGGGAATACACTGCTTGGATGATTCTACTTTAGTGATCAGTTGCTACGTTTACTCTTTTGGTCCTTGTCTATTCTTTCATCTGTCTTTCTCTACATGGGGCTACCTTTGTATCAGGTTCGGAAACTTCAATTGATTCAAAATGCTGCAGCCAGATTGATCACGGGGACAGCTAGATCTGACCACATAACACCCGTTTTAAAATCTCTTCACTGGCTGCCAATCCGTTTCCGGTCCCAGTACAAAGTGTTGGTTATTACCTTTAAAGCCCTAAATGGCTTGGGCCCGGGTTACTTGAGGGAACGCCTCTCCCTGCATAATCCACCCCGCACTCTCAGAACAACAGGTACATTATTACTCAATCATCCAACGGTGAGATTGACGACTACCCATCAAAGGGCTTTTACAGCAGTAGCGCCTTCTCTTTGGAATGCTCTACCAGAAGAGATCCGCCTCAGTGGAACGGTGGAGGCCTTTAAAAAGGCATTAAAAACCTACCTCTTCCTACAAGCTTATCCTCCCAATTCCTTGTAATAAAAGTCTTCCCCTACTGACTACGATGTATATATACCTGGGATTTTAATATTTTTGAATTGTATGTTTTTAGATAATTGACATTGGATTGTAACTCGTATTAATGTGTGTTAAATTGTCTTAATGTGCCATTTTATTTTTATTGTACCTATTTTATATGCTGTACACCGCTTTGATCTTAGGAAAAGCGGTCTATAAATAAACAATTTATTATATTATTATTATGACCAGTACATGTAAGGCCAGCTTATATAAGACCAGGCTGAAGTCTTGTGTGAGGAAAGTCATTTGTGAGAATTTCTTACTTCTGTGAGTTGAGATCTAATTTCTCAGAAAGCACACCAGTGGCTTTTTCCCCTCACAAAAATAGCCATTTTTTCTGAGCAAAAACTGAATTTTGCACAGAATAAGTTTCCAACTGCAGCAATGCTCTGTGCAGCAAACAGTATCTTCTGTGCAGAATTATTAATTTTTGAACAAATGTATTCCTTCTTGTGCAGCAAATGCAGATTTTGCACAGAGTAAGTCCTGAAGTGCAAATCGTCTTTGAAAATGCATCATTTTGCAGTGTGAAGGAAATGGCTAAAATTACACATTGCTTCCTTCAGGAATGAAATTAGTTGAGAATGGTGCATACAGTTGTGCTGTGCACAGCCTGACCTGCGCCCTGTAAACTAGCCTGCTGCCCTCAAGGGTGGCAGCAGACACTGTCTTGTTAACAGACATTAAAGTAAGATTCAGATGTCTTCCTGGTTTAATTTTTTTAACATGGAATGGGACAAAACAGTGCAATCTTCTCCTTTGTTTCCAGCAGCCAAATGTACTGATCAGTGCTGAGTTGGTGTGGCAACAGGGAGGTGAGCCCTGGCCAAAGAGCTGGTCAAAATTTTTGGTGATGTTTAAACACATACAATGAAATGAAAGGTAGAGGATTTCTCCTCTTGCTTTTTCCTTTTTTTTTTCTGGTTTAGTTTTGTTTTGTTCATGAGGCAGATTTTGCGCCTTGCAGCCCGAGGTCCATTCGAATGCCACGCACACTCCCCACACGGCATGGGAATTCACTGAGCAGATGTTTATGTTTATTTCACCTCCCGGGAGGATGTTACATTTATATGGTTTCCTGCCCGTGGTAAAATGGGGCAAGCTATACTGATTCAAATGGATGAGGTGAGGTGGGGGGAGGATGGTACTGAGACCAAGAAAAAAAGCCCCCAAAGAAATGGGGGGAGGGTGGTGAAGAAGAGGGGAAGAAGGAAAGACAAGACATGGAAATGGGGAATGAGAATACAGTTCACATAGCTGCTCATTGCAACAATCTGCAACATGAAGAAACACAAATTTCAAGTTGATGTGAAAATGAAGCTTGCATTTCAAAAGGAAAAAAAATGCTAAATGTAAAAGAGTTGTCCTGATTTAGTGAGACATCATGTATTATGGTGGCTAGCATGGCAGTCTCTGAGCAGGAAGAAAGGGTTGCAATTCCGCCCAAGTGATTCCAATCTAGATTTAAGTACAAACTTTGAAGAAGCTATTCATGCTGTAGAACTCTTTTAGAGGATAGGGACCAGCACCTTGGAAAGACCTTTTAAAGCTAGGGCTAGAACCTGGCAAGGGTCCACCACTCTGATGACATGAAAGACACTGTCTGTCATTGTCCCCGCTTAGCCATGATTGAAAAGGAACGACTTAGGGAGCTGGGGATGTTTAGCCTGGAGAAAAGAAGGTTAAGAGGTGATATGATCGCCCTGTTTAAATATTTGAAGGGATGTCATATTGAAGAGGGAGCAAGCTTGTTTTCTGCTGCTCCAGAGAACAGGACCCGGAACAATGGATGCAAGCTGCAGGAAAAGAGATTCCACCTGAACATTAGGAGGAACTTCCTGACAGTTAGGGCTGTTCGACAATGGAATGCACTCCCTCGGAGGGTGATAGAGTCTCCTTCCTTGGAGGTCTTTAAACAGAGGCTGGATGGCCATCTGTCAGGGATGCTTTGATTTGGATTTCCTGCATGGCAGGGGGTTGGACTGGATGGCCCTAGTGGTCTCTTCCAACTCTATGATTCTATGATTATCTTACAAAGGCCTTGACTGCATGGGCTAAAGACCTGTTTCCCCCTGCTCTGGCATCATCCTGTTCGGATAACAGGTTCTGGTTCTGGTGCAAGCAATCTGGATCATGTCCAGCACATTCAACACCAGAACCAGGTATGTCCATTTTGAAATGAATTTTAAAACTATACCACTTGCTCTGGAACTTCTGGAAAGATCTGGAGCCCTCTGTTTCTGTGCCAGGGTAGCTGTCTGCACAGGCATCCCACTGAGCTGCTTAGCACATCCACTGCTGTCACCAGTAGTTCACTTTGAGGTGAGAATGAGGTGAACAGCGATATGACCATCACTGGGCACCTTGATCTGACCTCAGAAGCAAGGAAACCACAGTAGCGGTGGAATCACTGGACAGCTCAGCAGGATACCCACTGTGTCTCTGCCTCAGGTAATAGGGGGGATCTGGGTAGCTCTGAGGCCAGGATGCTCTGGACTGCCTGGGAGTATTTTGGCCAGTGCAGACAAGGTCCAAATAACTCTTGTTGTTGTCAACTACTCTCAGGTCAACCTCAGCCCATAGTGACCCTGTGGATGAGACACCTCCAAGCCCCCCTGTCCTTAGTCACTCTGCTCAAGTCCTGCAGATCCATGCCCATGGCCTCCCTGGTTGAGTCTATCCATCTGACATATGGTTTTCCTCTCTTTCTAGTGCCTTCTACCTTTCCTAGCATTATTGTCTTTTTAAATGAGTCATCATGCCTTCTCATGATGTGACCAAAGTACAACAGCCTCAATTTGATCAGGGAGAGTTTGGGCTTGATCTGTTCTAGAACCCATTAGTTTGTCTTCTTGACTGTCCAAGGTACCCTCAGCACTTTTCTCCAGCACCCTATCTCAAATGAGTTGATTTTCTTTTTATCTGCTTTCTTCACTCTCCAGCTCTCACATCTGTACAGGGTGATGAGGAATACAATAGCTTGAATTATCCCCTTTAGTGTCACTATTACTTTTAGTTTTTCAAAAAACTAGAGTGCTGCAAGTGGCCAGCCTATGCTACAAAGCACATCATTATCACATTCACTTCATTATTTCTTTGGTACTCACATGAAACAGCAGCCATGGTGGCACATAATGAACCTCTGCTTACACCGTGTATCCTATTCCTCCTCCAACATTTGGTGACACTGCACTCCTTTAACTATAAAAACAATTCACAAGTTATCTGGACAGTTACACTAGCTTTTTGCTGTTATTTGGAACTAGTTACTTCCAAGTTACAATCTATGTCAGGAACAAGTTTTAACTGGGTGCAAAGCTCATCACAAATGCTTACTTTCAGATGACCTAAGGTACCTGCAAAGAGATGGGTCCCTGGAAGTGTGCATAACAGGGAATGTAGTGCTATCATAGCTGCGTAGCAATTGGTACTTTCCTTGGAGAGTCTCTAGGAGAGTTGCCTAGGGGTGGTGGCAGGTGCAGTAGACAAGTTGTGCAGTTGCTATGGACACAGGTCCTATATTTGGCTTTATTTATATGATGGTTTGAGTGCTGTTGAGAGGATGCTGAATGAGGAGGTGACACCAGCTAGCATGCAACAGGGTGAACCAGAAGGAATAAAAGCAGGGCATGAAAGCAGCCAGTCTCCCTTTTAATTGCCTCCTGCTTCTGTTATTTAGAACTTCATTGCCTCTGAACATGTAGGCTCCATTTATCTATTATGTTTATTAGCCACTGATAGTGACCTCTTCTTAGGACGCTGTCTCATCCTTCCTTTTTAAAGCTAGCCAGCTAAAGGCAGCAAGTGCCCCCCAAGTTAATTAGCTATCACTAGACTCATAGAACTGCCAAATCAAGCTTTAATGTAAGATAAACCTGGACAGGCATCAAGAGAGACAGCATTCTGACAGTCAAAGGAATGAGGCCAAGAAGTACCAGGACATTACTTGTTGTTTATTGTTGTTAACTGCCCTCAAGTCAACCCTGACCCATGGCAACTCTGTATATGAGACATCTCCAAGACCCCCTGTCCTCCAGTGATCTGCTTAGATCCTGTAAATTCAAGCCCTTGATTGAGTCTATCCACCTGGCCTGCAGTCTCCCTCTCTTTCTACTGCTCTCTGCCTTTCCCAGTATTAGTGTATTTTCTAATAAGTCAGGCCTTATCAAGATGTGGCCATAGTACGGCAACCTAAATTTTATCATCTTGGCTTCCAAGGGTTTTTTAGGCTTGATCTGTTCAAGGAACCATTGGTTTGTCTTTTTGGCTACCCATAGTAATCTCAGCACTCTTCTCCAGCACTACAGGTTAAATGAGTTGATTTTCTTTTTATCTCCTTTCTTCACTGTTCAGCTCTCACATCTGTAAATGGTAGTGGGGAATACCATGGCTTGGATGATTCTAACTTTAGTGATCAGTTGCATACGTTTACTCTTTAGGATCTTGTCTAGTTCTTTCAATGCTGTCTTTCCCACGCCTAATCTTCTTCTGATTTCTTGATTCCTTTCTCCTTCTTGATCAATGTTTGATCCAAAGTACTGGAACTCTTTTAACTATTTTGATTTCTCCATTGTCTAGATTGAATTTATGTAGGTCCTCTGTGGTCATTATTATTTGTGTTTTCTTTATGTTCAGCTATAAGCCTACCTATGTGGATTATCAGATGAGGGATGTCCTATCCATGTCCCGTCATGTTCCCATACTTCCCACACAATTGCGGGAAGGACTTTCAGATGGGATTCATGCTTATCCCATCCATGAAGGCCAAATGATGGTGATCACGTGAAAGACTTTTGGATGATGTTGTGCAGATCCCGTCATTATCCCGCCATTAACCTGTCATTAAAGCAACACTGGCTGACATTTTGCATTAACAAAAGTTCATATTAATGCAATGCCACTTTAAGGATGGGTTAATGGTGAGATTGGTGCTACGATTGGAAAGCCTTTCGCTCAATTGCAGTTGCAGACAGGTTAAGGACAGGATAAAGACAGGGCAGTGATCCTGCCCCTATTCCATCCTTGTGTGAAAATCTCCTTTGTGTTTTCTTCTTTGAACTTCCTTAACAATTATTCCAGGTCTGGGGTGTTTTCTTTTAGTAGTATGATGTCATTCACATATCTTAGATTGTCCCCTCCTCCTTCTATCTTCACTCCTTCTTCTTCTGAGTCAAAATTTTAAACTGCAGTTACACCAGGGAAGAAGTGGTATTGACCATACACCACCTCCAACCCATAACTGCTCTGTCCCCCACCCATCCCTTTTCATTGATGGGGGAACCTCATCAATGACTTGGCAAGTGCTCAAGTCCCCAGGTGGGAAATGTTGCTCCCAGGGCAGTGGTGTGATTGCAAGTCATGTGGTGTCATGTCCTCTTCTCCCCTGTCTCTCTATTCACTATTCCTGATTCCCTTTATTCCCTTTATTTATTTTTCTGTTTGTTTTCTTCTCTTTTGACTTCAGTCATGGTAGCAGATTTCTGAAATTGCACTAAAAAGTGAAATAAAATAAAACAAAACTCTAAAGGCATGCTGGGTAGAGCAGGAAGGCAGAGTTAAGGAAGAGTAAGAAAGAGAGTGCAATGGGAGCAGAAATCCTGGTTGCACACTTGAGAAGAGGTACAGTGCTGGCTTTTTTGAAAGTAGCGGAATGGGGTTCCTGCAGAAGACCCCTCAGTCTTGCATGCGAAGTCAGGCCTAAGTTTCCTGGAGTAGTGTATTGCTGGGTTCATTCTTTACACTCTCCGCCTCTACTGCCAAGATTCTGGTCCATGCCCTAGTGGTATCATGACTTGATTACTGTAACATCCTCCTGGCAGGGCTTCCTCTTTCTCACCTCCGTCCTTTAATTTCTGTCCAGCATTCAGCTGCACACATTATCACATCCGCCCACCACTCTGACCATATCTCTCCTTTGTTGGCATCCCTTCACTGGCTCCCTCTCCCTTTCCGTATTCAGTATAAGCTCCTGCTGTCTATGTTTAAAGTCCTCCATGGGCTGGCCCCTCCTTATTTATCAGACCTTCTTTCTCCTCACCTTCCCACCAGGGCCCTCTGTTCTGGTAGTCAAGGTCTGCTGTCCCAGCCCAGGATTTTCTCTGCCCCATCTCGGATTCACCCCTTTTCACTTGCTGCCCCTCACTCCTGGAACCTTCTTCCCCTGCTAGCAAGGGCCATCACTTCTTTAACCAGCTTCAAAACAGAGTTGAAGACCATCCTGTTCAGAGAAGCATTCCCAGGCATTGCATGATTGTCACTTGCTATTTGATGTTCTTTTGTTGCCTGTTTTATTGAACAATTTCCTGTACTGCTATGTATTTTATATGTATTATCCTATTATTTCTTAGATTATACACCATAGGCAGGTTTACTCTTTTATATTTATTGTTTTATTACAGCGCTGTGCAAATCTACAGTGCTATATAAAATAATACTAATACTAATACTACTACTACTAATAATAATACTAGATTAGTAAAAACTGGTTTGTTAATTGGAGCTGGTTACAGTGACCATATGTCTCCCATATAGCAGCATCTTCATTGGCTGGTGGTCTGTTCCTGGGCACAATTCAAAGTGCTAGTTATGCCCTATAAAACTCTATACAGTTGAGGTCCGGGCTACCTGGCAGACTATACCTCCCTAAATGAACAAGCCCAGGCTCTGAAAGATCATGAGAGTTCCTTTTCTTCATTCCACCATCTTCATGGGCACAACTGTTAATGATAGAAGGCATGGCCTTCTCAGTGGTTGCCTCTATCTTTGGAACTCCCTAGAATGCCCCTCTCATGGCTATCCTTCTGTTGACAGGCACAGAGATTTGTTTTATTCTGACAGGTTTTTGAGAATATAAAGTACAGTATTTCCATTTTCTCTTCAGGAAAAGGGCTTTTAAGAGGGTACCATACTATTTTTTTTAAAAAAAGTTTAATTGTATGCTTTAAACTTTTTGTGTTGTCAATTTTTATGCTGATATTTTGTATGCTTTAACAGTGCTGTATTTGCTCTAATTTGTAAGCTGCCTTGAGTCTAGGTTTTTAGAACAGTGTAGGCATCATCATCATCATCATCATCATCATCATCATCATCATCATCATCATCATCATCATCGCAATAATAACGATGATAATGTTGCAGGAGAGTTCCATGGATGGTATTGACACTGTTAGTCACCACCTATGCAACCTTTCTCACCAGTGCAACCTTTTCAACCAGTATATGCAAGCCTTTAAATCACCATTTGGGGCTGAATTACACCTTGAAAGGGGCTCTTTGAAAGATCTGGGGCATTTCTGGGGGTGAGGAAAGCCAAACTGCTGCATTTGAAGGCAGTTTTCAGGTTTTGTGGGATTCTGTGGTAAAAAAACACCCCCCCCCAAAAAAAATTGCACAATTTTAAAATAAAAAAGGATTTCAAAAGACTTTGGGGGACTATCTAGGGGCTCCAGGGACCACAGTAGTTGGATCTGGGGCCACATGAGGCCTATGGGTCACCTTTGCTACTGTTGCTGTTGTGTGCCTTCAAGTTGTTTCTGATCTATGGCAACCCTTAGGTAAACATCTTGTAAGGTTTTTTTGCCAAGTTTCTTCAGAAGGGGTTTGGCATTGTTGTCCTCTGAAGCTGAGAGCATGTGATTTGCCCAAGGTCACCCAGTGGGTTTCCATGGCTGAGCCAAACCCTGTGAAATCCAAAATAGTATATTGGATTGCTCTCCAAGAAGAAGAGCCCAGTTTCAAGTTGGAAAAGTCAAAATTCAAAGGGGGGTTTGCTAGAAGCAATAACAACAAAAATTAAATAAATTGGGGATCTGTCACCAGTGATATCACTAGATGGGATGTCACCCAGCGCAGAGGATGTCACCTGGGAAGGGCATGTGTTCATCGTTCCTGCTGCTCCATCGTCAGGCTTCATCTCCAGGAAGAAAGCCTGGCAATGGAGCAGCCAGGAAAGGTGCTTGTTCAACTCTCCATCACCAAAAGGGGAGAATGGCCCAACTGGGTGTCACCCTTCCTTTGGAGTGTCACCCAGTGTGGTCCACACTCCTCACACCCCCAGTGATGCCACTACCTGCCACAACTCCTTGGAACATTGTAGGAGACACATTGAAATTTGACAATGTTTTTTTTTTGGTGTTCTGTGTTCAGTTTAAAATTGAAATGGGAAACAGAATAGAAAACAAGAAACAGAAGAGGTTTCTGGGCCACTCTTACCAAGATTTCTAAGGCAGGAAGACAAAGCTGATGTCTTAAAAAAATAGGTGGCAAAATGGGAGAGGACTCTGAAGTAAGGTAAGATTTCTGAGGTAAAAAAAGAAGAGGAAAGGAAGGAAGGAAGGAAGGAAGGAGTAGAAAATAAGGCCTTACAGGTCCCTTTTGGAGCATTAGGGCCAGACACAGGCAGTGCCAGGTACAAGTCAAGGAGAAAGTACTGTCAAAAGCACTGGTAGTAAGATGTCATGATTCAGGAGGGGGAAAAAGGCAGGAAAACAGAGGAGGGCTAAAGCACTGCTGCTAAAATTCTTGAGGTTGGGGAATTAGGAAATGGGTCTCTGAAAGATTTACTCAGGTGAAAAATGGGATGGGGGACTAGAGGCCCTTTTGGAGTGTTACATATAGACCTGGACAGCATGGGTACACTTCAGGTAGTACAGATTGAGTCTCTCTTATCTGAAATGCTTGGGGCCAGAAGTATTTTGGATTTTGGACTTTTTTTCAGGATTTGGAATATTTACATATACATAGTGAGATATCTTGGAGGTGGGATCCAAGTCTAAACACAAAATTCCTTTATGTTTCATATACACTTTATACCCATAGCCTGAAGATAAATTTTGTACATAATCTTAAAAATAATTTTGTGCATGAAACAAAATTAATGCACTTTGAACCATCAGAAAGCAAAGGAGTCCCTATCTCAGCCACCTATGAAAAAAGTTTTGGTTTTGGGAGCATTTTTTATTTGGAGAAATCAATCTGTACCAAAAAACTTTTCTTTACAACTTCCTTCCTTATTGTTGTCTACACATCTCTCTGTGCATTTGCACCCCCCTTTCTCTCTCCTTCTCTCTTTCTCTCTCTGGCAGTTGCTTCTTTCTGGAATATCCCTTTTGCTCCCTAAAAACTTGAGAAGGAAATGAGAGATGGTTCAAACATAATGTTTTGTGAAAATAAGTGGCTGTCAGTTCTGGGAGTTATTAGTAAAGCTGGATTTGGCAGCAAGACGGTAACCTAAACCCAGACGTAATCTTCACCACATGGACTAACACAGATGTGCTAGATAAGGTTGTCACTCCTACAAGAAGGGGGCAATGGGGAGAATGAACACACCATTGCTGATTTTAATACATTCATTTACTTATATGTTCATTGTATGCAAACTAAATATTGTGAGCAGATAAAAAATAAATGAGAGAAAATCTAGCTAGGCCAAATGAAAAGCAAACCCTGCTTTTTTTTTTTTAGTGCTGTTGACAATAACAGTAACACTAATAGTAATAATAACCATGGCTTGGAAAGTAACTTTTTAAATGTTGTTCATTATGGTATTTCCTACCAAATCTCCAAAAGTAATGTATTATCGTTAATGAATTGTAGGTACATTGTGTGTTACTTTTTCATAACTTTTTTTCTTCCAGCTACAGTTGAAAGTAGAGCCAGCATGGTATAGTGGTTTGATCATTGGTCTATGACCCTGGAGACAAGGGTTGGATTTCCTGCTCAGCCATAAAAAAACCACTGGGTGACTGTGGTCAAGTCACATATTCTCAGCTCCAGAAAACCCTGCAATAGGTTTGCCTTAGGGATGCCATAAGTTGGAAACGACTTGAAGGCACACAACAACAGCAACAACAGTTCAAAGTGCTGGTTTTTTATATTTTTTTAAATTTACATTTTCCCATTGCAAATATTTTGTATTGTATAGCTATACTGATATAGAAGAAAATATAGGCATTGATATACAATATGGGTATACTGATACAGAGGTTAGAGCAAAGTCAGAGAAGGGGAACCAGAATGATAAGAGGCACAGAGAACAAAAGCTGTGATGAAAGGTTGAGGGAGCTGGATATGTTCAGCCTGGTGAAGAGAAGACATGGGGTGAGAGAATTGCACTAAAAGAATGTCATAGGGGCTGTACAGATTGGCACTTTGTTCTGGCCTGTATGCACAGTAAGGGCTGAGCGTCCACACACATATATGACATGGAAGATGCTAGCCACAGATGCTGGCGAAACATCAGGAAGAAACTCTTCTAGAACATGGCCACACAGCCTGAAAAACCTACAAAAAACAAAACAAAACAACAACAGCAACAAACAAACAAAAAAACACCCTATGGATGCTGGCCATGAAAGCCTTCAACTCCACAAAGGATCTTATTAACTCATTGCCAGTTCAAGATATTTTTAGATGTACCTTGGTTTAATGTATGATGTGAGCTGAGTTCGGGACAGAGCTGGGATAGAAATCAACCAATTAATGAAAATAAACACATTAACACCAGGGCATCAGGTTGTCCCTTAAAATCAAAGTATTGTAGAAGGACCTTAAAGGTATTACAGTACATCTCCTTGCTGGTGTAGGAAATCCAGAGTCACATTCTTGATTGTTGGCCATCCAGTTTCTTGTTAAAATCATCTAATGAAAGACTAGACATCATCCTTCCCTGCTGGACAGCGTGTACTGTCAAGAAACTCTTCTCCATGGTTAGGCAAAATCTTCTTTCTTATAATTTAGACCCATTGGCTCAGCAGAATATAAATGTCCTCCATCATCTATGTGACAGCCCCTCAAATATTTGAAGATGGCTATTGTATCATATCATATTCCTGGCAGGTTTTCAACAGCAACATGACAGGGAACCATTGAACAGGTAAAGCTGCTCCACCCACACATGTCCTCCAGATGGTGAAATTCTGAACTGGTTGAATTTCTCATTCTCTCACACATTATATTCCTATTTTTAGCAGAGCTGAAAATGCACAGAAGCCCTAATGGGATTCAGAGACTGTTTTTCCACACTCCCTTATATCAACAACTCAACATCCGTTTTCAAATAGATGCACCTTTGCTCTTTTATATTCAGAGTAGGAAGCTGTCTTTTTGATTTTGTTTAAACTGGTGATTTGAGAAAAATGATTTCTGAATGAAATGCTTCTCTTTAGGGTGAAATGTTGTGTGACTTACGAAAATTTGAAATACTTGCTGTGGGTCAACAGCAGCTTAGCAAGGCCTCATATTTCCCGTTTGGTGATTGATCTTGTACCTCAGTGGTCTCTAATCTCAAATTTCCAACAGGAACTTGGGATGGGCAGTTGGCAAGTAATTTTTCATGTTTCTTCTTCAAAGAAGCAATAAGTAATTTTAGCAATTTTCTTTCTGCTGTGAGAAAGTGTTCAAAGACCACCCAGTTTTTGAAGTCTGTTTGCAATTTGGGACTCATTCTGTACAAAACTAAATATATTGTTTTGTGCAGGAAACTAGATTTTGACACAAAAAAGAATATTCACCTGTAGAAACATGAATTTCTATATGGAAAATGTTGCTTTCCATGGAAGTCACCTACCTGCAAATTCTGCATAGAATAAAGCCACAATTACAGCCTTTTCTATGCTGGGGACATTTTCTGTGCAGGAAATAACATTTCTGCACAGAAATGACATTTTCTGCATAGAAAATGCTGCTTTCTTTGTGGAAAATGGTGTTTTCAGAGCAAAATAAGCCACATGCAAATCTTGCACAGAATAAGTCCCCAGCTTCGAAGTGTGAGACTTAGTCAGTCCAGGATTCTTCTCATCAGGGTTTCTCAGCACTTGAAAAACAAGTTTTTCAAGAGTGTTTTGAATATTTTTGAATATTCTTTTCATGACCAATGGGGAGAAGAAAGGGAAAATCTATCACTTTTATAATGAATAATAAAAATTGACTAATTAGAGGAAAAAATAATAACCTGATAAACAAAGTAGATGTTGCACAGCACATATTGCCTGGCCACTCCCTTTGTTCTGCACAATGCATTTTGGCATTGCATATCTTTAGAGAAGTTAGTACCACTACCTATGGCATGGATGCTACATCTATCATCTGTCTTTCTTAGTACCACTACCTATGGTGTGGATGCTGCATCTGCCACAGGTGTTCCAATCACAGCTATGATTAGACAGTGAGCACCCAGATGGCCTTATCATAGCAAAGATCCTCTCTCCCTACTTCTTTGTTCCCTGTGATCTCCTTTATTTTATCCCTTTATCCCCATTGTTAATAGATTTACAACTACATGTGTTATACCACATTTGAATCTGGGGTTCATCTTTATTTTTGTATTAAACATGGCAGCCACTGCTTTGGTGCAGAATGGCAACAACAGGGGACACTGCAGGGAGGCTCATAACACAAATAGGAGGGACCTTAACAGGTAATGGGTTACACAGTACTCTGCTGGAAGCACAACTAGAAATGGGTACTTTGCACTTCCATGTGGCACCACCACATATCTCAGGGAGTAAGGGGTGGGGTGCTTTTTCTGGCTGGCTTCCCCTAAGTGTGGGCTGTTGCATCACTATGGCAGAGAAGGTGCTAGGTCCTTGGGTGCTGCGGTGGGTGGGTTGATGTTCTGAAGTGAAGGTCCTGGCTGTCCATATCCATTGCTTCTTCCTGATCCTTGTACACTGGCATCTCCCATGCTCCCCCTTCCACTGCAATATCATTGCTCTATGTGTAATACCAGCCTGGCAAGCAGGGCAGTCTACACCTCTATACTGGTCATGATCCATTCCAGATTCCAGCGGGCATGCCCCCTCCCTCTGCCTAAATTCAAAGTAGCAACCGCCTCACTGAATCACAGAATCATCAAATCAGTTCCTAGATTCTTGCACAGAATACAAATCATTGATGGTCCACAACTCTACTTGGTACCTGGTAGAGTATGAAACTGATAGTGATGGTAAAAGGAACAACAACAAGAATTTCCCCAAAGCTCAGATGATGCTCATGGTTTACAGAAGGAGTGGTCTGTTTCAAGGATTCTTCTCTTTGGAACGACTGATGAAACCCGAGATTTCAAGACTTGGCACACCTAAGTAGATCTAAATTCCAGGTCCTCCACTATCACCAAGACAACAGGCAGTGCCAAGGTTGTGCCAGTGCCTTTGAAGCACCTGATTGTCTGTGTCCTGCCTCCCTTTTGGTGACGAATGATAGGAGCAAGATAGGACCTTCACAGGAAAGACTAAACATCACACACACACACAAACACTGTGGAACAGGTGAAAAGGAAAGAAAGCACTGTAACCTCTTGAAACACAAAGGCTCAAGGTTAGCTGGAGAGCAAACAGGCCACAGGCTCAAAGGGGGAAAGAAGAAAGGGAGCGCTTTAATAACAATATTGTGACTGGCTCAGCAATGGGGTGGAAGGAGACACTGGGCCAGGTAAGGCTAAGGGGAAAAGCAAACAAGGACATCCCATACTGCCCATTTAAGTGCAACTGACCCCCTTTGCTACCAATATTCATTGGAAATAAACTAATTTCTGTATAAGGAAACAGCTTCCATTTTGCTTTTATATCTTTCGCCACATGATCAACAGAGTGATGAAAAATCTTTGCTCCATTGCATGATTCCTTTTGTGGGCTGGTGCCCATTACGTCAGATGGTATGAAATGTTCTCACTTGGCAGATATCTCTGTCAGTCTCTCTTTTGCACTTTTGCATTTGCACATACATGGATTTTTTTAAAAAAATACATGTGGGACTGAGAGATCTCAAAATGCAAAAGGGACCAATTCTGGCAATTTCATAGCCCTGTTTTCCATATGTGAGGAAGGGAAGGAAGTTATGCACTATGCTGATGACCTTGGGTCTCATATCATACATGTTGCTGGTTCAACCTCTCCTTGTCACCAGTGCAATGTCTACAAGGAGCTCACAGATGCAGTTGTAGGGAAAGAAAAGATTCAGAGCACACCCATGTATCCTTTCCCTCCCAACTACATTGTCAGAATTACCTCCTGCTTCCTCCTTCCTCATTTGTAAACAGCATTAACATCCTCCCCTTGTGGATTTGACAGCAAAAGAGGCATTTGTACATTGCACAAAGGATACAGCATGGCACCTTGTGGTCTGTTTAAAAAAAAGACATATGTGTGCATAAGCCACACTTAGGTGTGCACTAGGGTTGCCAGGTGTCCCTTATTATAAAGGATGGCTCTTATGTGAGGACCAGTGAGCTTGTCTATTATAAGGCTGGCAAGTGTCCCTTACTGTAACCCTATCTGATGTATGGATGAATAAGATGCAGAAAAGTCTTGTATTTTGGGGTATGAGACCTTCATAAAGACAGAAATGTGTGCATTGTGTAATGTATGAATGTGGACATTCATAAATAATAACTGAAATCAATACTTTCATGTGGTATTTGAGTAGAACTTAAAATTATTAGCCGGTGTGGTGTAGTGGTTTGAGCACTGGACTACAACACTGGAGATTAGGGTTTAATTCCCCGCTTGTGCATAAAAACCCACTATATGACCTCAGGCAAGTCACAGTCTCTCAGCCTCAGAGGATGGAGATGGCAATCCCTCTCTGAAGAAACCTGCAAAGAAAACCCTATGATAGGTTCACTTTACGGTCACCATAAGTAAAAAATGACTTGGAGGCACACAACAACCACAGATTGGCAACTCTGCATGTCATGCATTTCGACTGTCCCTTCTACCTTATTTTGAAAACCTGGCAACACTAGTACACACATGTCACAAACAAGATTCCAGTGGTTGTGTGAAAATGCAGTGTTTGTGATATCACAGCTGTGTGTGTGCCTACTGGGGGCTGGTGAATTGGTATGGTTCAGGTATCCTAATTGTCGAATGTCCTCTTCTCAAAGGCCCAATTGGTTCCAATTCTGGCTTCCTTTCAAAACCAAGTAGAAACATGGCTTCGTATTGAAACCTTTGGGGCCTAACCGATTTATGCTAAAATCTACCTGGGCACAGTTCCAACCTGTTTTCATCTCTTAAATTGTCTGATATGCTTTTAGTCAGATTAAATTATTTTTATTGTTCTAAATTCTAAATTGTTTTAAATTGTTTGATTTCACTTTTACATTGTCCTGAAATCTTAGGATGTACAACAGGATAGAAATAATTACAACAAGGACATACATTGTAGTTGTTGTGTGCCTTCAAGTTGCTGGAGACTTAGCATGGCCTTAAGGCAACTTTACTTTAGGTCTAATCTGCACTGCAGAAATAATGCAGTTTGACACCACTATGAAATTATGGGATTTGTAGTTTTGTGGGATATTTAGCCTTCTTAGTCTGAGTGCTCTAGTGCTACAACAAACTACAAACCCCAGAGTTCCATAGCATCAAGCCACAACAGTTAAAACAGTGTCAAATTGCTTTATTTCTTCAGTGCAGATTAGACATTAGAGTTTTCCTGGGAAGATCCCCCCCCCCCCGAAGTTTGCCATTTCCTTCATGTGCAGCTGAGAGAGTGTGAATTGCCCAAGGTCACTCAGTGAGTTTCCATGGTGTGAGTGTGGATTTGAACCCTGGTCTCGTGGAATCCCAGTCCTTATTTTCTTATAAATGAGTGATTGCCATTCACCTTTATTGGAGAAAGTAGTGCTACACCAAACTTGGGCCTGTAAGTGGTGAGAGTTGTACTTTCCCATTTCACATCAGTCTCCATTAGAATCTTTAGAGAAGCAGATGGGTGTTGCCACTTGCTAGGCAATTAAAAAGTTGTGAAGACAGGTCCACAGGAGACAAATCTCCACAAAATCTGCACATATTAATCTAATCTATATTTCAGCAGTGGACTCTGGGTTCAATTGCCAACCCATCGATGAAACCCACTGGGTGATCTTGGGCAAGTCACATGCTCTCAGCCTCAGGGGAAAGAAATGGCAAACTGCCCCTGAACAAATCTTTCCCATGATAGGTTCGCCTTAGAGTTGCCATAAGTTGTGGAAACAACCTGAAGGCAAAAAGAACAACATCAGAGAGTTTTCTTGGCAAGATTACTTGAGAGGAAGTTTGCCATTGTCTTGAGGCTGGGAGAGTGTGACTTGGCCAAGGTCACCCAGCAGGTTTCTGTGACTGAGTAAGGATTTGATTCTTGGTTGCCCAAAGTTCCAGTCCAACACTCAAATTACTACATCACACTGACTCTCTATGTACTCATATACATACAATCCATTTCTGTTCCTCCATGCAGGGAGAAGGAGTAAATGTAGCTTACAACAACAACAACAACAACAATAATAATAAAGTTTATTTATATTTCCCACCTCTCCCAAGGATTGAGGCGGGATTACATCAGTAAAAATGATACAATAATAGAAAATACGATCATTAAAACACTAATACTGAATTAACTGACATTCCTATTAGTTCTCTAAAATAACAATTCATAATAATAATATAAATAATAATAAATATTTATTTACATCCAGCCTCTTCCGATTGAGGATCGAGGTGGGTAACAACAAAGTAAATACAATATCATCAATTCATCAATAGTCAACAATCATATTCAGAAGTGGAGCAATCGTCATAACCTTTTATATGGAGTCCGGTGGATAAGCCTGCTGAAGGAGATCCGTTTTGAGTGCCTGCTTAAAGGCCTCTAAGGGAGTGATATCATGGATCTCTTCTGCTAGGCTATTCCATAATTTTGGAACCACAGCAGTAAATGCCTTATGGGAAGTTGTCATTAACCTAGTGTTATGATGTTCCAATAAATACTAACCAGACGTTCTAAGTGTAAAATAGAAGCACAGTGAGCATCTCACAGACATCTGGGTGGGGTGGTGATGGAGGAAACCAATAGAATTTTTTAAAAACAATTTCAAACAATAATTTTAGAAGATCCAAAGCATTTAAAACCATTTAACACTCAAGACAACAGAAAATCAGCGAAAACCATTTTAAATAATGCAAACTATAGCAGATGGGAAAACTGGGTAAAATCAGTTAGGCCCCAAAGGCATGAAGAGAAAGTCATGCTTTGACTTGGGACTGGAATATCACCAACAGTGGCACCCATCAGGGAGGGTATACCATAACCAGGGTACCATATCAGAGAATGCCTTCTCCAATGCCCTCCAAATTTGTGTTGCCCCTGCTAAAGGAGAGTCTCTCCAATAGACCCCACTTCTCAGGCAGGTATTTATATATAGGCTTCCCTTTCCTTTTGATGCCCGCTTTCTGACAATCCACTTCAACTTATTGCATGGGACCTGGAGGAATGGGAACGGAATGGAACAGGGGAAAACATGTGTTACCGCATGGGAGAACACCACTGATGCCACCGGGAGTTCCTAAGCCATTCCCCAGCCATTCCATAGCAGCCAATTTTGAAGAACAGTTCAAAATTGACTTTCAAAATCAGCTGCCAGAAATGGCTGGGGAATGGCTTGGGGGCTGCTGGCAGCATTGGTAGCATTCTCCCATGTGGTAACACATGTCCCCCCCCCCCCCCCGTTCTGTTCTGTTTCGTCCTGTCCCAATCCTGTTTCTCCAAGTGCCATGTGATAAGCTTAACTGTTTCAGTGCATACAAATTACACGTTCCATTAATTTGACAGGGATTCTGCTCCTTCGTCGGTTTTTCTTGCCTATGAGGCTCGCTTGGGACTGCTTGCGCACATTTTTTTTGGTGCATATGTTGTGTGCCTTCAAGTCGTTTTTGATGTATAGTGATCTCAATGTGAACTTATCATGGGGTTTTCTTAGCAAGTTTCTTCACAGGGGGTTTGCCCTTGCCATCCTCTGACGCTGAGAGAATGTGATGTGCTCAAGCTCACTCAGTGGGTTTACATGGCCGATCCAGAATTCAAACCCTTGTCTCCAGAGTTGTAATCTAACACTCAAACAACTACATCATGTTGGCTCCCTTATAAATATATCTAGTGTGTTAATTTAACTTTTGTAAACATTCAAAAGTTATGGTGCATTTTTTGGGGGGCCCAAAATGTATTTGCAAGTTAAAAACTCTCTTGGTTCCATTTTTCAACCAATTCCACTTTCTGACAGTTCTCCAGTCCTTAACCAGTCAGATAAGCTTTCTGTATGTCCTGATCTCACAGAGACAGAGATCAATCCACTGCCATCCCAGTTTTTCAGCTGCTTTAAAAACATCCCAGTTTCTCTCTTTTCCTCCCACTTTCAACCTTTATCCTCAGCCTTCTTAAGTTGCTGCAAAACTGAGTTCAAAGTGTACTTCACACTCAACTCAGTGGAGAAACAGAAGAGGAAGGGTCAGACTATTGCCCTTTCCTGTAGACTCAGGCAAAAGCAAACTGCTGCAGTCTCTCCTAGTTTGTTTGTTCTTCCTTATGAATAACTTTTGTCATGTTGACACAACTGCGATGTTGCTTGGCCACACGTGTCCTGTTTTTCATCTGTGAAATGTTGGAGGTATGTTTATATAGGGCAGAAGATTTTGTCCCCAATGTTTAGGAAATATTAAGTTTGCTGAAGGAGTGTTTGTCAGCAAATCACTATGAACTTTAGTTACAATAATACCATCCTTCAGGCAGTCAAGATTTCAGCATAGCCTTGAGGCTTGAAACTTAAAGTCATCAACCAAGCTTGGCTTTCAGATGAAAGAGAGAAAATCACTTTCCCCCCCTAAGATGGGAATGCATGTCATATATGCCTTTCAAAAATACTCTTTCCTGGATAAGCAACACTTGTGATGCCTCTTTTGGGTATGCTTTCCATATTCTGCAGAGAACAAGGTTAAGTTTTATGAGGAAAGAAACTATGCAGAACTGAAGTGTCTGTGCACTGAATATGCAATCTACAGCTCCTATTGTTGTGCTTTGATTAAGCATCTGGCATTCCTGAAATTTCAAGCTTTTCCATAATTTGTTAAGGTTAAGTGGCCAGTCCTCATGGCTACCGATAAGAACATAAAACGAGGTGATTGCAATGAAGTCTTTTGTTTCTCTCCTATGCCAGCACCAAGATACTCTTAAATCCTTTCATTTTGCCACTGGTCTACTATGAAAGAAACAGGCTGAAGCCTTTTAAAAGTGACATCTTGCCCCACAAATACACTTCTATGAAAGAAACAGGCTGAAGCCTTTTTAAAAATGACAGCTTTTTCAAATCCATCTTGGCCCTTGGCTTTATCTACACAAGGCATTAGCAGGTTGGTCTCACCCCCTCCTTTGCAACATGAATCAATAAGGCCTGCTTTGGCATCCCTTTCTCCTTGTAAATTTCATCCCCAGCCAATGTCTGCTCGGTGCCCTTTTCTAATTAAAAACTGGACATCTTCCCTGCGCCTATTAATATTATCCCGCATAAATCTGTCCTCTGTCCACCCAGCTGCCACGTGAGATCTGCACTATACCTTGCAAATGAAGTTGGCTGGCGCTGGAAATCAACAGCCATGTGGAGGGGAAAAACAACAACATGTTTTCCGGGATGTATGGCAAAGATTTTTGTTTTGATTACACACACACACACACACACACACACACACACACCCCTATATTCGAACAGGGAGAAGGTGCACAATTGTGTATGTATATGTATAGTTTAAAGGGGTTTTTCTTTCCCGTTCTTTGTGGGGGGTTTTTTAAAGGAAAGAATTATTGATTTTTTGGAACATAAACTTAAAATAGTATCTACCATTCATTCATTATTTACTTATTTTAAAAACTTGTTTAGCAAAGAAGATGGAAAGAGGAGAGGGGGTAAGAAAATAATTTTGCATAGCCAAATAGACTTGACATAGATTTAGAAGCATTTCTTGGCTTGGAATGGGAAGATTCTGGTAAATGTAAAAACTAGGTTTTGCCAAAATCCTTTCAGAAGCTGGTTAGTATATTACAGCAACTCCAAGCTGGCACAAGCTTTCTGGCCAATTTTAGGTGGATGCGAATGTGAGGGGAGACTGTAAGAGACAATGAATTTTACTTACTCTATCCAACATATCACTGATGAAAGATGGAACATGTTTGGCCAAGCAACATGGGCGTGGTGCAGTCAAGATGGCAAAAATTATTAATGAGGAAGAGCAAATAAGCAAGAAGAGGCTGCAGCATTTTGCTTGTGCCAGTCTACAGGGAAGGACAAGATTCTGCACTCTCTGCCAAGTTAACTGAGTGCAAACTCCTTTTGTGCTTTAAGCTCATTTGCAGCAGTTGAAGCAAGCTGAAGATGATGTAGGGAAATGAGAGGAAGGAAGAGAAACTGGAACTTTGTGAAAGCAGCTGCTGAAAAACTAGGGTGAGAGAAGGTTAACCAGAATGATCCCTGCCAAATCAGGATAGTTGGGGGGATATTACCTCCATACACATGGCTGCCTTGTGCATGACACTAAAAATGTGAGACTTATTTGTGTGCTTATTTTCATTGCATTTATTTCCTAACTTTTCCTGCAATGATCTCCAGGTGCCATACATGACTCTTCTCCTCCTTTGGCTCCTTATTTTTACTTCACAAGAATCTTGTGAGGTAGGTCAGGCTGAGAGAAAGTACTTGGTCTATGGTCAGTTTGGCGGAGAGGGTACTGAAATCCATGGGCTTGTTCACATTACAGAATTATAGTGTTATCATTCCACTAACTGCATATAGAATCCTGGGATTTGCAGTTTAGGGAGGGGTACTTAGAATTCTTAGCCAAAGAGCTTTAGGAGCTTATCACATTAACAAGTAAACTGGCTTGTCTCTTCCGGCTTGAATTCAGGATCTGGGATGCCCCTGGATGTTATCATACCTAAATTGCCACCAATCTAGCCAGGATGCTGCCACCCAGATGCATCCTGTGTCAGAGCCTCACTCAGCCAATGCTTTTTAGAAGCCGAGGAGCTTCTGATTTCAAAAATTGGTCGGCTGAATGAAGCTTCAACCCAGGATACATCCAGGCATCATGGCTAGATCGGTGGCGATTTTGGTATAATAATAAATAATAATAAAATCTTTATTTCTATACTGCTTTTCCAATGTGATCAAAGCGGTTCACAAATTTGACGAAAAATTATACATCATATCATATCACAATACAATTACAATCACAGATACATTTTCATAAAACATATAAAAACAATTTAAAATATCACGATCACAGGTTAAACATCTAGAGGTACACTTCAATTAGGGAATAACTTTCTCTATAAAGAGACAGGAAGGTATGCTAGGCGGAAACGATGGGTATGATACCACTCAGAGGCATCCCAGATCCTGAATTCAAGCTGGGAGAGGTAAACCGGCTTATTTGTTAATGTGATAAGCTCCCTAGTGACACAACAAACTAGAAATTTCAGGATAGAACCATGGTAATCAAACTGGAATAAAAGCAGTTTAATTCTGTAGTGTGATTTGGCTCTGGGCCAGCTAATTTTAAGTTCAATACTGTAATCACTACACCATACTGGTTCTCCTGTGGTCTGGGGAACAAGTTGACCACAGAAAGCTCTGTCTTTGTTCACCTACATTCACCAGCTGTTCTCCAAGGAAGCCTACAATTGCTCCCTCTGTTTCTGAGGTGAGAGTCATTACTTAGGTAGCCCAAATGGCAGCAAATCTAATTACAGTAGTTTTTTGTGGGTGTTTCGGTCTATGTGGCCATGTTCTAGAAGAGTTTCCTCCTGGTGTTTTGCCAGCATCTGTGGCTGGCATCTTCAGAGAATGTTGGCATAGAAGAGAGCTGGATACACACAAACACACACACACACGCACGCACGCACGCACACTATGTGACCCAGGGTAGGCAGGAATGATTTCCATGTCAATCTGTGTATTGTTCTGTTGTTCATGCCAGGGCCTCAGGGTAGGAGGATATGCAAAGGAGGATTATTGTCTGCTAATTGGTGATCATTATTTCCCATTTGCATTTGCTGAGTCCTCATTTTGCTATTCTTCAGGACTGGTAGCCAAACTTTGTTCACTTTAAGGGTTTCTTCTTTCCGGTTGAAATTATCCAGATGTTATGGATTTCAGTGGCTTCCCTGTGCATTCAGACCTGATAGTTGTTTGGCATGGTGCAGGATTTCAGTGTTATCAAACAGTATTTTATGCCCAGGATGCTTTATAACATGTGCTGCTACTGCTGATTTTTCTGGCTGACGCAGTCTGCAGTGTCTCTCGTATTCCTTGATCAACAACAGAACAATACACAGATTAACATGGAAATAATTCCTGCCTACCCAGAGTCAAATAGTATGTATGTATGTATGTATGTATGTGTGTGTGTGTGTGTGTGTATATATATATATATATATATATATATATATATATATATCTTCTATGCCAACATTCTCTGAAGATGCCAGTCACAGATGCTGGTGAAATGTCAGGAATAAACTCTTCTAGAACATGGCCACATAGCCCGAAAAACCCACAAAAATCTATGGATGCTGGTCATGAAAGCCTTCGCTTCACTAATTACAGTAGTTTAAAACTGGGGATGTTTCCTATTATCACATAAACTTTAAAAGCATTTCAAGCCTCCCGGGCTGGAGCTGGGAGACTGAATGGAGGTGGGGATTATTGCATGCTAAATCACTGCCTAATCACTGGCCACCATCAGCTCGGGTCCAAGCCGGGTCCCAGCCATGCTCCGCCACTACTTCTTCAAAGTCAGAAGTGATTAGGCGGCAATTTAGCATGTAATTGAGATGTGGTGCTGGAGAAGAGTGCTGAGAATACCATGGACAGACAAAAAGACAAACAAATGCATCCTAGAACCTGAAATCTCATTGGAAGCCAAGATGATTAAATTGAGGTTGTTGTACTTTGCCTACATCATGAGAAGGCATGAAAAGACAATAATGCTAGGAATAGTAGAAGGCAATAGAAAGATAGAAAGACTGCATGCCAGATGGATAGATTCAGTTAGGGAGGTCATGGGCCTGAATCTAAGTAGAGTGGTGGAGGGGGGCTTGGACATGTCTCATACACAGGGTTGCCATGAGTTGAGGTCAACTCAAGGGCAGCTAAAAACAACCACAGTTTCAACTAGCTAGATCCATTGAATCAGTTGCTGAATGGTAATCCAAAATGCAAATCAGTGATTCCTAAATTCTGGCCTTCCAGGTACTTTGAACCTTGGCTCCCAGAATCCCAGACCATTGACCAAGATGCTCGAGACGTCTTGAAGCTGAAATCCAAAATACCTGTATGACCAGAATTTGTGAATCATTGATGCAGATATAAAGTCGAAGGCTTTCATGGCCGGCATCCATAGTTTTTTGTGGGTTTTTCAGGCTATGTGGCCATGTTCTAGCAGAGTTTCTTTCTGACGTTTCACCAGCATCTGTGGCTGGCATCTTCATTGATGCAGATGAATTCAATGGCTTTGCTCTAGTTGGGATGACCAATGAGATTTGGGCCTTTGTAAAACTGTTACACTTGTGTCACTCCACTTACATAACCATGAACTGAATATATCTGTTGCACAATGGCCATAAAGAAGAACCACAGGGGTAAGAGAACTAACACATGTGTATAACATAGAATCATAGAATCATAGAGTTGGAAGAGACTGCAAGGGCCATCCAGTCCAACCCCCTGCCATGCAGGAAATCCAGATCAAAGCATCCCCGAAAGATGGCCATCCAGCCTCCGTTTGAAGACCTCCAAGGAGGGAGACTCCACTACACTCCTAGGAAGTGTGTTCCACTGTCGAACAGCCCTTACTGTCAGGAAATTCCTCCTAATGTTGAGGTGGAATCTCTTTTCCTGCAGCTTGCATCCATTGCTCCGGGTCCTAGTCTCTGGAGCAGCAGAAAACAAGCTTGCTCCCTCCTCAATATGACATCCCTTCAAGTATTTAAATAGGGCTATCATATCACCTCTTAACCTTCTTTTCTCCAGGCTAAACATACCCAGCTCCCTAAGTCGTTCCTCATAGGGCATGGTTTCCAGACCTTTCACCATTTTAGTTGCCCTCCTTTGGACACGCTCCAGTTTCTCAATGTCCTTTTTGAATTGTGGCGCCCAGAACTGGACACAATATTCCAGGTGGGGCCTGACCAGAGCAGAATATAGTGGCACTATTACTTCCTTTGATCTAGACACTATACTTCTATTGATGCAGCCTAAAATCGCATTGGCCTTGTTAGCTGCCGCATCACACTGTTGACTCATGTTCAACTTGTGGTCTACTTTGACTCCTAGATCCCTTTCACATGTTGTCTCCTTAAGCCAGGTGTCCCCCATCCTATATCTGTGCATTTCATTTTTTCGCCCTAAGTGCAGTACCTTACATTTCTCCCTGTTGAAGTTCATTCTGTTAGCTGTGGCCCAGCTTTCTAGTCTATTCAGGTCATTTTGAACACTAACAAGATTCTGGGGAGAGTGTTTTTTATGGCTGAAAATCAATGATTTTTCTTTGAAGGAATTAAGGAATTGGAGGGTCACTAGAAATCCCAAAGCCTGCACTGGACCTCTCAAAAGGTCACATGTTGCCCACAGGCCATCTTTGCTTAAAACTGTCACTGTAAGTGATGGGTCTATTTGCGTGGCTTGTGTTCTGCTGGCTTGAGCAAAGGTATAGTCTATGCTGTTGCTGCTTGCTTTGACCTTTTTGAGTGTTGACTTTCCCATCGGCACAGCAGACTCTTCTCTCTCTTAGTGTAAGCGAGTTGACAGAGTCGTCCCTGGTAACTTTCACCTTAAATGTTTGTCGAGATCACACCAAAATGACAAACAAACACAGGTTTTTTGTTGTCGCAGGTGGTAAAACCAACATGTCAAAGGCAGACCGGGGCCCTGGTGGGTTGTGGTCTTGAGCTACGTCTTGTTTGAAGGATGCCACTGCATCTTTGATGCTCACAACGCCTTTGTAATCTTAATCTCTTTGTTGCTTTTATGTTACACTGGCCCCCCCAAGGTTAAAGAAAGAGATTTAGACCTTAAACACAAAACCAACCCTTCAAGCTTGGGAATTATCTTTGCCTTTAAATGCGACTGATCAATGCCCATTTTCTTTTGAAAATAAAACCCTTTTGAACCTTGAAAGCCTTCCACTGTCGAGCTATGTCTAAGTGCCACATGGGGAAATGGGCTGAAAACAGCCCATTTTTTCCCTTAGCGCTTACATTAGAGGTCTTGAAGTTCAGTCCAACGCAATCAATTTAATTGGCGCTAGCTCCAGTGACAGATTATGCCGGTTTACACTCCAGTATAGCACAGATTTAAATGCTGGGAAAGAAACGAAAGATACACTCTTTGGTCTCTACTTAAAGAGGGCAGCGGTATTGGAAAAAGAGCACATTTAATTTATCACTGTCAGAGCAGGTGCAAAGTTTAATTCTAACTAAAAGCATTAAACAATTAACCCAGACAGTTAGACCCTTCTAAAAATGCTCAGTTGCAAAGAACACATGGTCCAGCTTGCCAATGGCATTAATAATAAAAAAAAGTCAAGGTTTCTCTTGGATTCAAATGATTATCTTCCATCATTTTTATATACATAAAAAACCCCTTAAGTTAGCCGGAAAAGATACAGAAGACAAAACTAAATTCTTAGCTTCGTGGTCATCACTGAAATAAATTTCTGAATGGCAAAGTCCACCTGACTGTCAACTAAATAACAGGATTAATACTCAATATATTAAGAAATCTATATTTCATATTGTCACATGTTTCCCACTTCTGAGAGATGAACAGTTCCAAGGGCAACACTGCCAAGTTTCATTTCTTTGGGGTAAGAGAACATGGAAGAAGTACAATGCCTGGGATATTCACTTGATTTTTAATAAACTCATGTCTTATTAGTGGAGGTGAATCGCTTCCTCTCTGTGATAACCCAGAGCATGGAAATCACCAGTAACATGCTATGTAGTTACCTGTAATTAAATGATTTAAGGGTGCAACATAGTTACATTCCCACAGTAATAAGTAATAAGTAAAAGCTCAGTTACTTTACTGGTGCACTGAGTAATTGTATCTAGTTACAGTTTGCCCTTAGTTTCAGCTGGCTGGCAATCTGCCGATTTGACCCCTTTCAGATCATAGAATCATAGGATCATAAAGCTGGAAGAGACCTCAAGGGCCATCCACTCCAACCCCCCTGCCATGCAGGAATACACAATCAAAGCACCCCCAATAGATGGTCATCCAGCCTCTGTTTAAAAGCCTCCAAAGAAGGAAACTCCACCACACTCTGAGGGAGTGCATTCTATTGTCAAACAGATCGTACTTTCAGGAAGTTCTTCCTAATGTTTAGGTGGAATCTCTTTTCCTGTAGTTTGAATCCATTGCTCTGGGTCCTAGTCTCTTGAGCAGGAGAAAAGCTTGCTCTGTCCTTAATATGACATCCCTTTAAATATTTAAACATGGCTATCAGGTCACCTCTTAACCCTCTCTTCTCCTGGCTAAACATACCCAGTTCCTTAAGCCACTCCTCATAGGGCATGGTTTCCAGACCTTTCACCATTTTGATCACGTCGTCATGGCTCATGTTCTTCAATGACGGCACATGCACATGGGTGCTCTGACTCATCCATGCACACAATGTTGCCATTCAGTAATATGGTGCATGGTCATCTGTGTTGTTTGCCATCTGTGGTGGCCCCCAGAACTGAATCCTCGTGGATGGGCAGGATCCACTGTGCTTTGAAAAGTTTATCTGTCTGTTCATTTACTTGTCTATTTGTTCTCATATTTACATGAGTTACATCTCATCTTTGGAGAAGATGGTGGAAACCTCTCAAATACATTTTCAATAACTTCTAAGTTACATCCCTGGGGCATTTAAAATAACATCTCTGTTAATTCTCACAGGCCTTTCCAGAAGCCTTTGGCAGGTATTTTTCATATTTGGCATTATTTTATCATTCTCAAGGGTTTCTCTCTTTCAAAAAACAAACAACATAAACAGAGAAAGTAATTTAAAAAAGTAATGTGCAGGGCAAGAAAGAATGTAATGAACTACTTGTTTGACACTGCTACAAGGAATAGTAATGTGGTGTTTTTTTTTTAATGATAATGCCTAACAGGAATGAAGTACTTTCTGGACTCTGACATAACCATAATGTATAACCACTAATTTGGCATGAGATATATTTTGCCTCCAGTTAACTTATAGTTCTTCTCTGAATTCAAACTTTCTCCAACTTATTTTCTGCTTCTCTCATATAAAAAGAAAGTGATCATGTTCTAAAGGCTAAATATGAGACCATCATAGCTTTTATGTTATATCCTTATGGTAAACAGATATCAGCCAATTGTTTCTGACAATTCAAAAGCACTAAATGGTCAGCCACCAACATCTCTAATAGTACAATGCCAAAGGTGAGTCCATGTGTAATGTTCCCAAGCTATGGATACAATTCTTCACTGATTTCATATGATTCTATGATTCTATAAATGCAAGCTTTTAAGCACTTTTCTAGCTGCTGTGACAATGTCAAAGACTATTTGCAGTTCAAGACTCATTCTGTGCAAAATCTGCATGTGATTTTTGGGTGTGCAAAAAAACAGAATTATGCAGAGAATGCCATTTTCTGTCCAAAATACCAATGTGCAAATGTTGCACAGAATAAGTCTGGAACTGCAAAGATTCCTGTCAGCCCACAATTCTTCTTGTCAGGGTTCCCCAATACTAAAGACACACATTTCTCAACCATTTCCCAAATATTTCTGAATACTGTTTCCATCCCTATCGTGCGTAGTATCTGCACAGGCTAGAATACTCTGGGAGCAGTCCAGAGTATTCTGGTTTGGGAGATCCACTGATGTCCCTACATTACCTGTGTTGCGGGGCAGGTATTTGCATGTGTGTCCCTCTATGCCACTTGGAGCCACTGCTGCTACCACATGTTACTTGCTTTGAGATCAGAACAAGGTGCCCAGGGTTGGTCACATGGTTGGGCACCTTGTTCTGACTTCAGAGCAAGAAATGTGTAGCAGCAGCAGTGGAGCCAGCAGGCACAGCCGGACATGTTGTAAGCAGCCACTGAGCATTGTAACAGAGGGCTCCAAATCAGATCCAGAGCAAATGATGAGTTATTTTACCTTGTTTGAAGGGTGTATATGGTGAGTTCAGTGCTGAACTGGTTGGCATCATCCAGACAGTTCATACCAGAACAAGGGACTGAGCTATGCATCATCAGGACTCATTGCTATAGGAATCATAGAACTTTATCACCCACGCCCTGGAACGGGCCCGTTGTGTCCTAAAAAAGGGTCATTCTGGGGATGGAATGGGCCTCAGAATGCATCTTACCGCACTCTGGAATGCTACCACTGCCACCGGACGTTCCAATTGTGGCCTACATCCATTCCAGAGGACGCTAGTTCTTGGATATCTCACCCCCTGAAACAGATGCGGGAAGCAATCTGAATGTCCGGCAGCAGCAGCAGCGTTCCAGAGTGTGGTAAGATGCGTTCTGGGGCCCATTCCATCCACAGAATGACCCCCTTTTAGAACGCAATGGGCCCGTTCCAGGGCCTGTGCAAAAAAGTTCATAGAATCATAGAATCACAGAGTTGGAAGAGACCACAAGGGCCATCCAGTCCAACCCCCTGCCATGCAGGAAATCTAAATCAAAGCATCCCCAACAGATAGCCATCCAGCCTCTGTCTAAAGACGGCTAAGGAAGGAGACTCCACTACACTCTGAGGGAGTTTGTTCCACTGTCAAACAGCCCTTACTGTCAGGAAGTTCCTCCTAATGTTGAGGTGGAATCTCTTTTCCTGGAGCTTGCATCCATTGCTCTGGGTCCAAGTTTACGGAAGAGCAGAAAACAGGTCACCTCTTAACCGTCTCTTTTCCAGGCTAAATATTCCCAGCTCCCTAAGTCGTTCCTCATAGGACATGGTTTCCAGACCCTTTACCATTTTGATTGCCCTCATAGAATCATAGAATCATAGAGTTGGAAGAGACCGCAAGGGCCATCCAGTCCAACCCCCTGCCATGCAGGAAATCCAGATCAAAGCATCGCCGACAGATGGCCATCCAGCCTCTGTTTGAAGACCTCCAAGGAGGGAGACTCCACTACACTCCGAGGAAGTGTGTTCCACTGTCGAACAGCCCTTACTGTCAGGAAATTCCTCCTAATGTTGAGGTGGAATCTCTTTTCCTGCAGCTTGCATCCATTGCTCCGGGTCCTAGTCTCTGGAGCAGCAGAAAACAAGCTCGCTCCCTCCTCAATATGACATCCCTTCAAGTATTTAAATAGGGCTATCATATCACCTCTTAACCTTCTCTTCTCCGGGCTAAACATCCCCAGCTCCCTGAGTCGTTCCTCATAGGGCAAGGTTTCCAGACCTTTCACCATTTTCGTTGCCCTCCTTTGGACACGCTCCAGTTTCTCAATGTCCTTTTTGAATTGTGGCGCCCAGAACTGGACACAATATTCCAGGTGGGGCCTGACCAGAGCAGAATATAGTGGCACTATTACTTTGCTGGATCTAGATACGATACTTCTATTGATGCAGCCTAAAATCGCATTGGCCTTGTTAGCTGCTGCATCGCACTGTTGACTCATGTTCAGCTTGTGGTCTACTTGGACTCCTAGATCCCTTTCACATGTTGTCTCCTTAAGCCAGGTGTCTCCCATCCTATATTTGTGCATTTCATTTTTTCGCCCTAAGTGCAGTACCTTACATTTCTCCCTGTTGAAGTTCATTCTGTTAGCTCTGGCCCAGCTTTCTAGTCTATTCAGGTCATTTTGAATTTTGATCCTGTCCTCTGGAGTATTAGCTATTCCTCCTAATTTAGTGTCATCTGCAAATTTGATAAGTATTCCCCCAATTTTTTCCTCCAAGTCATTGATAAAGATGTTGAATAGCACTGGGCCAAGGACAGAGCCCTGTGGGACCCCACTGGTTACTTCTCTCCAGGATGAAAAGGTGCCATTGTTGAGCACCCTTTGGGTTCGTCCGGTCAACCAATTACAAATCCACTTAACAGTTGCCTTGTCCAGCCCACATTTTACAAGCTTGTTTGCAAGTATGTCATGGGAAACCTTGTCAAAGGCCTTACTGAAATCAAGATATACTATATCCACAGCATTCCCTTCATCTACCAAGCTGGTAATTTTATCAAAGAAAGAGATTAGATTTGTCTGGCATGACTTGTTTCTCTGAAACCCATGTTGACTTTTTGTGATTATGGCATTGCCTTCTAGATGTTCACAGACTCTCTGTTTAATGATCTGCTGCAGAAACTTTCCTGGGATTGATGTCAGACTAACTGGACGATAATTGTTGGGATCCTCTTTTTTCCCCTTTTTGAAGATGGGGACAACGTTTGCCCTCCGCCAGTCTGCTGGGATCTCTCCTGTTCTCCAGGAGTTTTCAAAGATTATTGCCAATGGCTCCGATATTACATTTGCCAGTTCTTTTAAGACCCTTGGATGTAGCTCATCTGGTCCTGGAGACTTAAATTCATTTAGGTTAAACAGGTATTCCTGTGCTATCTCTTTACTTATTCTGTGCTGAATTTCCCCTATTCTGTCCTCTGCTCCATTATCCTCAGGTTGAGCACCCTTTGCCTTTTCTGAGAAGACTGAGGCAAAGAAGGTGTTTAGTAATTCTGCCTTTTCTCTTTCTTCTGTTAGCATTTTGCCATCTTCTCCACGCAGTGGCCCTACCATTTTCTTCTTCTTCCTTTTGCTGCGGACATATCCAAAAAAGCCCTTTTTGTTGTTCTTAACCTCTCTAGCAAGCCTGAGTTCATTCTGTGCTTTGGCGTTTCTGACCATATCTCTACACTTGCTAGCTATTTGTTTGAATTCCGCTTTGGTAATTTCCCCATTTTTCCATTTCTTATACATGTTCCGTTTAAAATTTAGCTGAGCTGAAAGTTCCTTTGTCATCCATCCTGGGTTCTTGCGACACCTCCCATTTTTTCTTTCTCACTGGAACTGTTTTAATTTGTGCCTTCAGTATCTCCCTTTTGAGAAACTCCCATCCATCTTGAACTCCCTTCGCTTTTAGTATTCCTGACCATGGGATCGCCCCCAGTATTTCTCTAAGTTTACTGAAATCCGCTCTCCTGAAATCTAGAATGCGTGTCTGACTATGCCTGGCTTCTCCTTTCCATTGTATAACAAACTCCAGGAGAACATGGTCACTTCCACCTAAGGATCCCACCACTTGCACTTCATTAACCAAGTCATCCTTGTTGGTTAGGATCAGATCTAAAATAGCTGATCCCCTTATTGCTTCTTCCACTTTTTGGACCATGAAATTGTCTCCAAGGCAAGTGAGGAATTTACTAGACCTTGAGGATCTGGCTGAGTTTGACTTCCAACAAATATCAGGGTAGTTGAAGTCACCCATCACTACTACATCTCTCCTTTCTGAGTGTGTGGTCATCTGTTCTAGAAAGGCATCATCCAATTCCTCCGTCTGACTTGGAGGTCTGTAGTAGACTCCCACCATAACATCCTTCTTGTTTCCCTGCCCTTTAATTTTTATCCAGATGCTCTCCACCTGGCTTCCAGGATTGATGTCCTGGATCTCTTCACTGGTGTAAATATCTCTGACATATAGGGCTATTCCTCCTCCTTTCCTGTTTGGCCTGTTTCTCTTGAAAAGGTTATACCCCTCTATTTCCACATTCCAATCATGAGACTCATCCCACCTCCAGTTTCTCAACTTCCTTTTTAAATTGTGATGCCCAGAACTGGACACAATATTCCAGGTGGGGCCTGACCACAGCAGAATAGAGTGGCACTATTACTTCCCTTGATCTAGACACTATATTTCTATTGATGCAGCCTAAAATCGCATTGGCCTTGTTAGCTGCTGCATCGCACTTTTGACCCATGTTCAACTTGTGGTCTAATTGGACACCCAGATCCCTTTCACATGTAGTCTCATTCAGCCAAGTGTCACCCATGCTATATCCATGCATTTCATTTTTCTGCCCTGAGTGCAGTACCTTGCATTTCTCTGTGTTGAAATTCATTTTGTTAGCTTTGGCCCAGCTTTCTAGTCTATTCATGTCATTTTGAATTTTGATCCTGTTCTCTGGGCTATTAGCTATTCCTCCTAATTTGGTGTCATTTGCAAATTTGATAAGTATGCCCCCAATTCTGTCATCCAAGTCATTGATAAAGATGTTGAATAGCACTGGGCCCAGTACACTTCTCTCCAAGTTGAAAAGGAGCCATTGTTGAGCACCCTTTGGGTTCGGCCAGTCAACCAATTACAAATCCATGTAACATTTATGTTGTCTAGCCTACATTTCACTAGCTTGTTTGCAAGAATGTCAACTTTGTCAAATGCCTTACTGAAATCAAGATATACTATATCCACAGCATTCCCTTCATCTACCAAGCTGGTAATTTTATTAAAAAAAAGAGATTAGATTTGTCTGGCATGACTTCTTTCTCTGAAACCCGTGTTGACTTTTTGTGATTATGGAATTGCCATCTAGATGTTCACAGACTCTCTGTTTAATGATCTGCTCTAGAATTTTTCCTGGTATTGATGTCTGACTAACTGGACGAAAATTGTTAGGATCCTCTTTTTTCTCTTTTTGAAGATGGGACTTCTCCTGTTCTCCAGGAGTTCTCAAGGATTATAGCCAATGGCTGCAATATTACATTTACATCCCTTGGATGTAGTTCATCTGGTCCTGGAGACTTATATTTCTTTAGATTAAACAGGTATTCCTGTACTATCTCTTCACTTATTCCATGCTGAAATTCCCCTATTCTGTCTTCTGCTCCATTTTCCTGAGGTTGAGCACCCTTTTCCTTTTCTGAGAAGATTGAGGCAAAGAAGGTGTTGAGTAATTCTGCCTTTTCTCTGTCTTCTGTTAGCATTTTGCCATCTTCTCCACCCATTGACCCTACCAGTTCCTTCTTCTTCCTTTTGCTGCAGACATACTCCAAAAGCCCCTTTTGTTATCCTTAACCTCTCTAGCAAGCCTGAGTTCATTCTGCACTTTAGCATTTCTGACTTTACCCCTACAAAGGCTAGCTATTTGATTGAATTCCCCTTTGGTGATTTCCCCATTTTTCCATTTCTTATACATGTTCCATTTAAATGTTAGCTCAGTTGAGAGTTCCTTAGTCATCCATCCTGGTTTCTTGGGACACCTCCTGTTTTTCTTTCTCACTGGAATTGTTTGAAATTGTGCCTTCAGTATCTCCCTTTTGAGAAAATCCCATCTGTCTTGAACTCCCTTATCTTTTAGTATTCCTGATCATGGGATTACTCCCAGTATTTCTCTAAGTTTACTAAAGTCAGCTTTTCTAAAGTCTAGAATGCGTGTCTGACTATTCCTGGCTTTTCTTTTCCATTGTATAACAAACTCCAGGAGAACATGATCACTTCCACCTAAGGATCCCACCACTTGCACTTCATTAACCAAGTCATCCTTGTTGGTTAGGATCAGATCTAAAATAGCTGATCCCCTTGTTGCCTCTTCCACCTTTTGGACAATGAAATTGTCTCCAAGGCAAGTGAGGAATTTGCTAGACCTTGAGGATTTGGCTGAGTTTGACTTCCAGCAAATATCAAGATAGTTGAAGTCACCCATCTCTACTACATTTCTCCTTTCTGAGTGTGTGGGGGAGGCCATTTTATTTGGCTTGAGCAGACAGGGCCTATGTCTCCTCTAGGTAGGGCCAGCCCTACCATGAGGCACTGTGTTTCTGGTAGCTGATGCTGGGGTGTGGAACAGTGATGAGATGTTACAGGACATAGATATGTGACCACATGACCTGCCCAGAACTCAAAAAAAGCCTAACACTCTGAAGATGTTGTCCTCAACAGTTCCTGAGCATGAATTAAAAATCTGATTTGCTTCTGCAAGTAGATTTCAGCTAGGGCAGAGATCTATATGTATATGTGTCTTCAGGTCCATCTGTTCACTTATGCGGACTCCATCAATTTTGTAGGGTTTTATTAGGTAATACTAAGAGGTGGTTTTGCCAGTTCCTTCCTTTCATATATAGCCTACAGCACCTGTTATTTGTTGGCGGTCTCCCATCCAAGTACTAACTAGAGCTGAACCTGTGTAGCTCCCAAGACTAGATGGGTTCTAGTGGCTTTAGGGTATTTAGGCCCTGTAGAAGATCTCAGACCGAGATGTCTTTGGGAGAACTTCTTCCCAAACAATTCACTCTGTTTATTTATTTAATTTAGATTTTGCCTTTCCCCAACATGGCACAATTTTACACTTACAAAGATATGGGAATGCCAAAATGGGAATCAGAAGGAAGTGCAGCTGTCAGGTTAAGTGGCAAATCCATGAGGTCCAGAAAGAGTGTATAATTTAGATTATTGGTGAGATTTCCCCTGTGTTCATTTATTGCTCCTAATTGCAAAGATAAACCTGATCTCCATTGCTCCCCCTTGTTTTCTTTCAGTAACTGGCTCTAGATTTTCTTTTCCCAGAGTCATCTCCATGAAATCAATTTAAATTGGTGAGAAGAGCCAGATGCCAAGTCGTGTGATGGAACTTAATCGCACTAACAAGACCTGCTAACCAGGCATTGCATTCTCAGTCCTTTCTGCCAACAATGTTGGTCTTTCCTGAATAGCCAGCACACACAAAAAAGAAACTCCTCTGCACTGGAGTTGGTATAGGAATGAATTATTGCAAAATACAATGGCAATACTGATTCTACTTTCCAGAATACCCTAGCTGTAGTATGGGGTAGTGTTGTAGCCCCTCAAAAGAAACTTGCCCTAGCTTTAGGTTAGTGATGTACAGGAATATTGCAGCCTATGGGCTGCATATGGACTCTGAACCTCACTTTTGTGGCCCCTGAAACCACAAAGCCTCCCAGAACATAACCAGCATGATTTTCAGGCAATGCTTGCTCCCAAACCATGCAAAACAAAACAAAACAAAAAAACAAAAATAGCCAAAACATGTAAAAATATGCAAAAATATCCCCCCCCCCCCCCAGCACTTAGGACTCTGTACTACCCCCAAATATCTCAGGTTTCTTCCACAGTCCTTTTCAAAATGCTGACAGAAGGTGGTGCAATATCACTTGTTGCCATTTTTGGAGAGACTGCAGAGAAAACTCATAGAATCTATGGAATTTCCCCATGAATAAACAGGGATTAAATCTGGGAATATCCCACAAAACTGGGAATGTTTTCAGATGACGTCCCCTGATGTCGCCGTTATCCCAGACTTAATCCATTATTAAATTGACCAAAAACACCTCTTTTTACTTTCAGGATTTTCCCGAAAGTAAAAAGTGGCCAAAAGCAGACAAAATGCCCACTTTAATTCATGGATTAAATGTGGGATAATGGTGATGTCAAGGAATGTCTTCTGAAAACAATCCCGCTTTTGCAGGATATTCCCCATTTATCCACGGGATTTGGGTACTTCCCTCCCATGTGACCTCCATAGAGATGGAGATCACAAAGGCCATCCAGTCCATCCCCGTGACATGCAGGAAGACACCATGAAAGCACTCCTGACAGATGGCCATCCAGTCTCTCTTTGAAAACCTCCAAAGAAGGAGATTCCACCACACTTTGAGGGAGTGTGTTCCACTGTTGAACAGTTGTTACCATTAGGAAATTCTTCCTAATGTTGAGGTGGAATCTCTTTTCCTGTAATTTGAATACATTGCTCTGGTCCTGTTCTCTGGAGCAGCAGAAAACAAGCTTGTTCTGTCCTCAATATGACATTCCTTCAAATATTTAAACATGCTATCATGTCCCCTCTTAACCTTCTCTTCCCCAGGTTTAACATACCCAGCTCCCTAAGTCTCACTTCATAGGGCATGGTTTCCAGACCCTTCACCATTTTAGTCGCCTTCGTTTGGACACACTCCAGTTTCTTAACATTCTTTTTGAATTGTGGTGCCCAGAACTGGACACCCAGAACTGGACATATTCCAGGTGAGGCCTGACCAAAGCAGAATAGAGTGGCACTGTTATTTCCTTCGACCTAGACACTTCACTCCTGTTGATGCATATTAGAATCATACTGGCTTTTTAGCTGCTGACTCAGACTGTTGACTCATGTTCAGCTTGTGGTCTACTAAGACTTCTAACCCCTTTCGCATATACTGTTGTCAAGCCTAGTGTCATTCTTCCTGTATCTATGCATTTCATTTTTTCTAAGTGTAGTTCCTTGCATTTCTCTCTGTTGAAATTTATTTTGTTACCAATACCTTGCTATGATTATTTCTTTCCTCCTTAAGGGGAAAAAAATCTTCATTTTATATTTCTTCAGACCTCTACCTTGAAACAGGCAGTTGTCTTTGCCTAATGATTGGGCCATTCCCATTATTAAACCTTTTCCATTATCCACTTTCAGATCTGTCAAATCATTTGAGAAAAATGCTTAGGGCCCTTCTCTTTTTATACTTCTTTGGGCTCTTCCACCTTAGTCTAAAGAAGTGTGATTTCTCATGATATACCTCCTCGAGTTTAGTTGCTGTTGTCACCTCCAGGTCTGCTCATACCATTCTTTGGGCTCATTTGTTGTTACTGTTGTTGTTTGCATTTCTAACTTACGGCAACTCTAGAGTGGACCTATCGTGGGATTTACTTGGCAAGATTTTTTTCTGGATGGCTATGCCATTGCCTTCCTCTGGGGCTCAGACTTGCCCAAGATCACCAAGTGGGTTTCTGTGGCTGAGTGGGGATTTGAACTCAGGTCTTCAGAGTCCTAGTTCATCACTCAAACCACTATATCACGTTGGCTGTTTGCAGCAATTTCTTGGATCTGTACTTTGACTTTCCAGAGGTTTGGTTTAAAAACAAACAAACAACAACAACAACAACAAAACAACCTGGAGCATAGCTTCCTAAAGTGATCTATTGTTTGAAGGGCAAATTTTTCTTCTCTGATTTTTTTAAAAGTTGTATAGTGTTATAGTGCAAAAACCATGACATTGATGCTCTGATGCACTAAGAGGAATGAGCAAAGTGTAACCCATGAAATGCGTTTGGCTCTAATCCCCAAAGTCTCTGGACCCTAGACAATTTTAATCTTTTCCAGGCCATTTTTCAGTGGTGAGTTTCCCTCAAACTGCCCAGAATTTGTAAAAACTGTAAAAAAAAAATTGCTTCCTGTAACCACCCAAAGCCCCTCAAATTTCCCAAAAAGGGGGAAAAGGGAAAAGGTAAAGAAAAAAAAATGCCCCCAAATCATCCAAAATGGCAGACGGAAATGATGTCACATCACTTTGGCATGCTGAAATGTGCCAGCGGGCAAGTGCAGGATGGAAAATGACCCCAGTTCCCTCTACAGTTGCCTACTCTATATAACTCTCTATACTATAGCTCTCTCTGGCCACATGCGCCTTGCAGAATTAATCCAGATTGACCCCATTTAAACTGCCATGGCTGAATGCTATGGAATTCTGGCAACTGTAATTTTGTGAGGCATTTAGCCTTCCTCTGTCAGAGAGCTCTAGTGCCACAACAAGCTACAGATTCCAGGATTTCATAGCATTGAGCCTTAGCAGTCAAAGTGGGGGTCAATCTGACTTGTTTTTGCAGTGTGCATGCAGCCCCCCCTCTCTCTGAATGAACAGAGCAAAGAATATTCTCCCCCCCCCCCCCCACCATGTAGGAATAAAATGTTGCAGCTGGTGTCCGAAATTGCCAGAAAATTGCCTGGGAGAACAGAAATGTAGCTTGGATAGTTTTAAAAACATAACAAAACACTCAAGGACTCCAAGAACAGCAACCTTCTGATATTTTAACTCTATCTGCAGAGGCCCATAGTTTCAGGAGCAGTGGGTGAATGAGATAGTTGTGAGTGAGGGAGAAAGAAAGACAAAGAGAAAGAGAGAGATAGAGAGAGAGAGGGGCAGAGACCAAGAAAGAGAGAGAAGGATATACATAGCAAGACAACTAAATCCTGAGGAATACAAATGGGTCAATTTGTAGGGTGGATTAGAAACAGGGTGTGATATAAGTTTGGTCCATATTAACATAATAGTGTCATAAAAATGTAGATTTGGAGGTGAAAATTGTTGGTGACATACCTAATACTGCATTGCTAAAGCTGTCGAAGGGCACAATATTTACACTGTATTTGGCCACATAAACCATGTTGCCCCCAAATACAATTTTTCATTAAACATTAGCTGGAGGATTTTCTTTCTGTGGCATGCAGCCTATCATCTTCACTGTATATTTATTAAAACGGCATGTGTGCATACACACAGAGACACAGAGACACACGCACAGAGGCACCCCCTTGGAGAAGAGGAAGGACAACAAAAATAATAATAAAAAATTAAAAACCATCATTACGGTATAGTTAATATTTCATATCCTAACGCCACTGCCTGGAGGTAGCAGGTTTAGTTGATTACTATTTGTTTGCAATGCCGGAGAAACCTGCAATCATGGGGAACATAAAAGGATTGCAATTAGATCTATTGGTTGAGAGCTGCACCTCTGTGACCCACTGTAAAGTGCTTAGCACTATCAAAGAGATAATGTTTAGCTGCAGCTGGCACATCTGGACATAATAACATGGACTAAACTGACACAGCCACTAAAGGCTACCTCTCCCCTCTAAGGCTGAAAGCAGAAAACAGAGCAGGGTTTTTAGAAAGAGTGCATCAACAAAAACAACACAGAGAGCTAGAGACATGCACAACTCTGAGCATGTTTGTTTCTGGCAATCTCATCTGAGCTTTCCATCACCTTAGAAGCTCTTTTGAGCATACAGTCAAAAAAGGCATGGTAATGCAAAAGGGATGAATTTGTACACAAATTAGAGACAAAATGGAAAAACTAAAATATGTTGGGATGTAAAAGCTGGACAGTGAAGAAAGCTGGCAGGAAAAAACTCAGTGCATTTATAATGTGGTGCTGGAGAAGAGTTCTACAGATACCATGGACTGCCCAAAAGACAAATGAATGGGTCTGAAAGCAAATTCCTAGAAGCTGAAATGCCTAATTTGAAACTGTTGTGCTTTGGACATATCGAAATGCCCCCTAGAGCACAACATAGGGGCATTTCATACTTGTGAGTGGCCTTAGAGTCACAAATGGTGATGGGGGCTATGTGCAGCCCATAGGGTACACTTTTGCCATTCTTTTACATGGCAGAGTGGAGCATAAAAGATCCACATGTAGACTTCACTACAATTTCCTGATCACTACCCCCAGGACTCTCAGATGTGCTTCGATGTCCCCTCATGGCTATTCCCTGGCTGGTGGAGAGTGGAAAGGATGACTAGAGAAGCATCTGGCTATGTCTCATAGCCAGATGCAGATGCCATCTTCCTCTGACATCCATTGTGGTCCTCCAGAGGTCTTAGCTTATGATTTCATTTCTTATCCCCTCTGCTCTCCACTAGCAATGGAATTGCTAGGGGAAAGGATTATTTCCATTGTGAACCCTGTGGGTGAGATCTAGATGTTGCAAAGAGAGGGAGAGAAAACCAACATCCATGATAACAGTGAATCCATCCATCCATGTAAAATGGATTTATACTTGTGCATACCATTAGTGTTCGACAGTGAAACACACTCCCTTGGAGTGTAGTGGAGTCTCTTTCCCTGGAAGTCTTTAAACAGAGGCTGTTGGGGATGCTTTGATTGAGAGTTCCTGCATGGCAAGGGGGGGTTGGACTGGATGGCCCTTGTGGTCTCTTCCAACTCTACAATTCTATGATTCTATGACCAGTTCTGCACCAAAACTGCTTCTTTTAGCCTTTAATCCAATTTAAGAAAACACATGGGTTACCCCAGAGCTTCCAAGAAACTCCATTGTCTGACCTTGGTGCTTTTGAAGTGGACTGCTGGATTGGGTTGGATATGTGGTGATCCAGTTATCTATACCCACAAGCACTCACAGGGACAGATTGATACCGAAAGGTGTCACCATTTCCTGTCCCCATCAGTGATGAGTGCTGGAAAGCCTCCTTGGGGCCACCATTGCTTGCTGCCTCATGGACAAGCAACTCTCTGGCACAGCCTTGGTGGCATCATCACTTTGATGAGTTCAGAGTGGGACGCCCAGCTTTGTTTTCAATAAGGAGGGGTCTAGAATTCCATAGGAGAGAAATGCATATACAGTATGGGTTACATGGATATGGGGAGACATATTGTATCTAATATTGCAGTTAATGCAGATTTCTAGTTGAAAATGATGAGTACCTCAACAAACTACAAGTCTGAGAATCCCACAGGAGAGAGCAATGGCAGTTAAAGCGCTGGTGAAGTGCTGTCCTTTTGCGGAGGGCAGGATCAAAATTCAAAATGATCTAGATAAATTAGAAAGCTGGGCTGAAACTAACAAAATACATTTTAACAGGAAACAAGGCACTTCACTTAAGCACAAACAATGAAATGCACAGATATAGCAAGGGGAACATCTGACTTGAGAAAAGTGCATGTGAAAGGGATCTAGGAGTGCTAGTAGACCACAAGTTGAACATGAGTCAACAATGTGACACGGCAGCTAAAAAGATCAATGTGACTCTAGGCTGCATCAATAGAAGTATAGTGTCTAGACCAAGGAAAGTGATAGTGCCACTCTATTCTGCTTTGGTCAGGCCTCACCTGGAATACTGTGTCCAGTTCTGGGCGCCACAATTCAAAAAGGATGTTGACAAACTGGAGTGTGTTGAGAGGAGGGTGACCAAAATGGTGAAAGATCTGGAAACCATGCCCTTTGAGGAGAGACTTAGGGAGCTGGATATGTTTAGCCTGGAGAAGAGAAGATTAATAGGTGATATGATAGCCCTGTTTAAATATTTGAAGGGATGTCATATTGAGGAGGGAGCAAGCTTGTTTTCTGCTGCTCCAGTCAATAGGACCCAGAGTAATGGATGCAAACTGCAGGAAAACAGATTCCACCTCAACATTAGGAGGAACTTCCTGAAATTAAGAGTTATTTGACAGTGGAACACACTCCCTTGGAGGGTTGTGGAGTCTCCTTCTTTGGAGGTTTTAAAACAGAGGCTGGATGGCCATCTGTCGGGAATGCTTTGGTTGTGTATTCCTGCATTGCAGGGGATTGGACTGGATGGCCCTTGCGGTCTCTTCCAACTCTATGATTCTATGATTTTAAGCCCTGACAAACCTATGTAAGAAATAGCCCTAGGTGTAAGGGGCAATGAGATTGAGAGAGAGAGAGAGGGAGAGAGAGAAGATAGTTTGGTAGTGGGGCTTGGAAAAACCACATGCTAGTCAATGGATTTGGGGTGCTGTATACCCCCAAAGTAGCATTGCCAAGGGCCCAAACAGACAGGCTAAAATAAAGCTGTTTTGGATCACTTTGGAGGTGCTGTTTACATAACACACGCATCTTAAGAAATCAGAAAGTGTGCCAAAGCAGCGCTCCAGTCCTTAGGACTGGAGCGTGGCTTTGTTGTGGCTTCTGGCCTCATAGGATGTATGCATCATTTAAACAGCATACCTGCAGAGTGACCTGAAGCAACTTTATTTTGGCCTGTCTGTTTGAGCCCCGAGTTATGTTCAGAAGTGAATGTGGTGGAGGAATGAATCTCCCCAGCATGGAAAAGAAGAGTCCCCCTTTTCAGTCCTCTGGATGCCTTGTGGAGGATTCAAACTTCTGAGTTGTGATCTTCTGGATTCTGCTGAAGCCGCAGTGTTCTCCATATATAGACCTGATGCCATGGGCCAGTAACCTCTCTGATCACTCAGCTATAGTCTCCAGAAAATGACACAGAGGCACACACAAAAAAGGAGCAAAAATCACTACAAAGCCCTAACCTCATAACGGAGAGTTTTTGCTAAAAATATACATTCATAATAATATTATTGAGCGGGCATGGATGAAGAAGGCCACAGAAAGTGTAAGCAATAAGGGAATGAGCAAGGTCAGTGTACTTTGCCCGGGGGCTGCACAATCAATAAGAGCTGGTCAATAACGGCTTTATTACTCCACTACCACTTGGAGCAAAATCATTTTTAAATTAAGAATATATTTTGCAAAACTGAATTAACAATATTGAATATTTTGCACTTTGATATGACTTGCTTTCAGAATCAAATTATTAAATATGGGAAATGCCTACTGGTTTAGCTAAGGCATAGATATGATTACCCCTTCCCTTAGATCCATAGATTTTTTTTTATGAAACCAGTCTTATGGAAATGACAAGGCCATAAAAACAAATAAGCTCCACATTTCCTTTGAGGAAACTCCAGTTTCCTTTGGGATTCCAGATACTGAAAACAAGAAGAGTCCCTTGTTGCATATAACACAGCTCCTTGGCTATTCATGAGGACTAGCCAGTCGGAACATGTAACAATAAACACTTCATTTTTTTTTTTTTTTTTGTATTTTCACCCTTCTTTGTGCTTGTATAGGGTTGCCAAGGGCCTTTTCACTCTGTGCAGGTATAGCACTGTAATTTCACTTTAACTGCTATGGACACATCCTAATCCTAGGATTTGTAGGGTGGGAAAGCTCTCTGGCTGAAAATTCTAAAAACCTGCCTAATTACCCCTCCTAAACTGCAAATCCCAAGATTCTATACGATGTTGCAGTGGTAATAAAATCATATAATCGCCGAGCTGGATAAGATCTCAAGGGCCATCCAGGCCAAATCAAAGTACCCACAACAAGTGGCCATCCAGCCTCTGTATAAAAACCTTTTAAAAAAGGAGACTTTGGAGCATATTCCACTGACTAATAGCTCTTACTGTCAGGAAGTTTTTCCTAATGGTTGAAGTAGAATCTCTTTTCCTGTAGTGTGAATCCATTGCTCTGTATCCTAGTCTTTGGACCAGGAGGAACTGCACTATTTCTACAGTGTAAGTGCACCCCCAGTTTTAATCTCCTCCTAATCTTTTCCTCCCTGGTCTTCAGTTTACTTCAGTTGCTGCACACTAAGCTCAGAGTGCCAAAGTAGTTTGCTCTCAGTTAACTCAGTAGAAAGACAGAAGAAGAGGGGTGGAATATTGCTCTTTCTCCCAGTAGGCTTGTGTGCTCTTTCTCACAAATTACTTGGTCCATCTTGACTACACTTTCATGTTGCTTGGCCACTTGGGCCTGTGAAATGTTGTAGGGCATGGTTGTGTATTCCTTGCATGGCAAGGGGTGGGATAGCTCCATATAAACCCCTTTTCAACTCTATGATTTCCAGCGAGAGATGGGGAAACACTTCATTCCGAAAGCTGGAAAGTTGCTGCCAATCAGTTTAGATAAAACTAAGCTAGTCATGTCAATGGAGAGGAACAAGGCAGTTTTTTCAGTTCCTAGGAGGGATCTGCTTTGCGATGTCACTTATTTCATTACAGATATTTTATGCCTTATAAATTAGGCCAGAGTATGCAGCACAATCAGTCTGGAAGTATCTCTTGGACAAAGAAAAGGCACAGCAGGTTAAAATGATTTTGGGCAGGGCTGGGAAGAGGAGCATTGTAGTTTGTTTTTTTCCTGTGGCCCTTTGTTAATTGATTGGCATGTCTGGCGAGGTGGGCCAGCTGAGACATGTCAGAGGAGACTTGATCTGCCAGCCTGTGTGTAAAGTGGAGACACCTGGGAGAGGCCGGAGCGTTGTCTGTATGAAAGCAGTCAGTGCATACTTTCCAATGTGAACGGGCAAGGCAGGGGGAGGGAGATGACTGGGAGCAGACCAGAGAGCCATCCCTCCCCTGCCTCGCCTCTCTTGAATCCGCCACTGCTAATACAAACCAGCTGCTTGCCTGAGGTTTGATTTACAATAAGAGTAGGTTTGCCCTCTTTGGGTTCAGTCCATTCAACATACAAGTGGCCCACAAGATGGGAAGTGGTGTCAGATTAGCTCTCCACAGTCACCCGAAGTCTAGGATCTGACCATCTTCAAATCCAGTCACCCTGAACTCTGAATTCCAAAACCCAGGATTTCATAGGATATTGCCCTGGTAGCTAAAGTGGGACTGTCTATCTATCTATCTATCTATCTATCTATCTATCTATCTATCTATAATTTGGGCCTATACCTTTATCACTCTATAGTATGAAATAGTGTCCACCAGTTGGATGGGTCTACATGTCTACTTATCCCCAGCCAGTGAGCAGATGGGGAGGATGGGAGCTGTATTCCCATTCATCAGGTTAGGAAAGGCTGTTATACTATAATGAATATTAAACAGCATATTTGAGGGCAGTGGAGGCAGAGAGAAAGAAAAGAAAAGTCTGTTGATCTCTGCACTGTTTTATTTGTTTGGTTGAAAAAGGCAGAATGGGAAGATGGAAAAAAGGATGGAAAAGGATTGGTTGCTTCTGTTAGGCTTTCCTCCTGGCATTGTTTTGTCTGCTTTTCAATTAGTGCCCGAATGCAAACAGTGAAGGGACACCTGGGCTTCTTGAAGGTCCCAATTAGTCCTTTCAGAAGGACAATGTTGGGGAGAAGGCAGAAAGGAACTTGACCTTTCGGGGCCGGCCGGAGGATGGGGTGGGGGACAAAGCCCAGCCCTATCCTTTCATTGCCTTTCCTCAGAAGTGTGAATGAGCTTGCTATTGTGGCTGGGTCAAAAATAAAATGTGCGGGAGGAGAGAGAGGCCTACCTGTTTTGTTGTCTCCTTGAGCAGGTGTTATATGAGTGAAGAAGCAGGTGTTTGGAGGCTCCTGACCTTGAGGATGGGCTGTTGACCCTGCTGCTTTCTCCCCCTGTTGTGACACATCTTCCCCCAGAAAGGGTTGGACCCTGGTTGGTGAAAGAGTCCTGAGATAATTATCCACAATATGTAAAGATCACCGTTCTTTAGGGCTTTCTATTCAGGCTGGCCCTTTGCACTGACAGATGTCTGTCTCCTCTGCAGTGCTGTTGAGATGTCCTACAATGATTCACAAATACATTTTTTATTAAAAAAAATAATGTCCTTCATAAAACCTACTTTTTCAGCAATTTGTTTCAGCACTCCTGCAAAATTTATTTATTTATTTATTTATTTATTCATTCATTTATTTATTTTACTTATATCGGGGTTGGGACTGATGGCCCCTGAGGTCTCTTCCAACTCCATGATTCTATGATCCCACCTTTCTTTCAATATAGGGACTCCAACAAACAAACTGTGCACTCATCTGGCTGGAATTGTCCTTACTTGCCCCCATTTGCATTAAGCAAATCAGATCCACTTATAGAAAAGATCAATTTACATACAGGTTGGAATGGGGATGAGTGGGAAGCAGACACACACCTGGGAGGTTCCTTTGATAGATGGAGTAAAAGCCCTGTAATAAAATCATTTTGAAAAAAGATTTAAAATTAAACTTGGAAAAATACTGGATGTCTGATCCAGTCAGATCACCTCTAATTGATATATTTCATAGAACTGTAGAATCATAGCGTTGAAAAAGATCACAAGGGCCATCCAGTCCAACCATCTGTCATGCACAAAGACACAACCAAAGTACTTCTCACAGATGGTCAGCCAACCTCTATATAAAAACCTCCAAAGAAGGAGACTCTACCACTCTTCGAGGCAGCAAATTCCACTGTCCCTTGATGGAAAATAATGGCCTGAACTCAATAGGGTGTGGGCATAACTGTTTTTAAAAAATACCTTTTAAATTAAAGATTATACAAAACATTAAAAATATTAAAATAACCTATAAATACAAATTAGATAAAAGAAAGAAAAATAGCACAGAAAAGACAGAATAAAGGAAGAAAAATAGTTACTTACCAGTTTCCAACCCATGGTTATATATATATATATATATATATATATATATATATATATACCTGTATAATTTTACTTCTTCCAATTTTCCATAATTTATCAATTGCCAAGTTTCTGTTTTTGGTAATTGAGATTAGAGAGAAGGAAACTCCTAAAATTTGCCAGAGTATCTAAAATGTTTTTATTGAGTATGTCAATTTTATTGTGTTATGGAATGTTAAATTATATTTATCTGATATTGTATAATTTTTGTTTGTTGTTTGCATTGATGGGTCTATGTAATTAACAACAAGGGTTTATGCTTTTTAGATACTAGATATTAGATACTAGATATTAGATATTTATAATAATTTTCAACACCCATAGTTAATATTTTATTAATCTTGTTCAAAGACCATCAGTGATTCCCAATCTTGTCTAAATGTTACCAAAGATTTCTCCCATAACAAAGCTGATTATTTATCCATTTCCACTAAGGAAATTAGTGCACTCTCTTTTAATGTGCCTTAAATTATTTCATGTATCTGTTGGCAATATTTCTTTGCTTCATCACCAGTCCACCACATACTGTATAATTAAAAAAGGTCTCAATTTGTTGTTAAAGGCCTGTTACAGACAGCCAAAATAAAGCTGCTTCGAGTCACAGTGGAGGTATGATGTTTCAATGATGCGTGCATCCTAAGAGTCCAGAAGTCGCACCAAAGCCACGCTCCAGCCTGGAGCGTAGCTTTGGTGTGGCTTCTGGACTCTTAGGACGCATGCATCATTGAAACATCATACCTCCACTGTGACTCGAAGCAGCTTTATTTTGGCTGTCTGTAACAGGCCAAAATTTCCAAAATCAACTCAACACGCCTTTATGCATTTCTGACAATTTTTCAGACGTTCAAACCAAAGATACATTGACTGCGGCTGCACTGTAGAAATAATGTAGTTTGATACTGTTTTAACTGCTCAGTGGCTTGATACTGTTTTATCCATGGCTCAATGCTGTAAAATTTTAGGATTTGTAGTTTGCTGTGGCACCAGAGCTCTCTGACAGAGAAGGCTAAATACAAAATTATAATCCCCAGAATCCCACAGCTTTGAGCTATGGCAGTTAAAGAGATGTAAATCTGCATTATATTTGCAGTGCAGATACAGCCATCATCTTATAAAAGTTCTCTTTAAGATTATAACTTTTGTATATTGTAAATTTTTAATTATGTCTGTTTTTATGCCTGTATAAGCCACCTTGAGTCCTAAACTGAGAAAAAGGACAAATGCTGCTGCTGAAAACAGCAACAATTTACAATAACACCTGACTGGAAATGTTCATCAAAATTCACCAAATATTTAATATTTCTCTTTTGTGGCTTGAAGTGCAAACAGTTTGGGATAAACAATATGTAAGCCAGCTGATTACATGGTGTGTGGCGGGCACCCAGGTCAAGGTACAACATGGTCTGTTGAAGGTGTTGGCCATCAATGGAAGCTGATGTTCTTTCTTGTTTCCATTGTTTATTTACTTTCAGAAGAGAATTGTTATTCTCCCCCCACCTCCACCTCCCTTGCACCACCTCTTTTCCTCTCTCTTGGAAGCCAGAGGCTTTGTGTTTGCCATAATTTCCCAGGGAGGCAGGTTTTCAAAGCCAGGTTGCTCCAGCGTAAAGAATCCGAGTTCCATTTCTGAATATATTAGCCTAATATGAAACAATTTGGAGGAGTCGAAAGGCGTGCTGGGGAAACTGCTGAGCTTTCTTAAGCAACGCTGCTCGGGAAATTTGAGTGCACTGTCTGTTTTCTATTAGTGTTAATAAGCTCTTAATCCCGTCAGAGATGCGAGGGCCTGTTTTCCATACATGTATGTGCACAAGCGGAAAGGTAGGCCCACACAGATGCATGTGTGAGTGAACAATATGCAGACCCCCCAATGGGTCACTCTAATTGCCCTTAATTGGCTAAGCATTCCTGTGATGTAGACAGGTATTATTATACCCATTTTACAGCTGAGTGAACTGGTGCTCACTCAGTGAAACTGACTTGCTGAAGGTCAGCATGAAGAGGGAACCTGATTCCTTTTGTAGGGCCTAGAGGGGAAATAGGTCAGGAGTAGTTGCTGGGGCTGGCTAAGATGAAGACATTGGACACTACTCACCTGGAGTAGGGCATTCAGTCCTGGGTGCCTCATTTTAAGAAGGATATTGACAAGTTGAAGCAGGTTCAGAGTGGGGCAACAAGGATGATAAGAGGTATGGAGAACACAGGAGGAAAGGTTGGAGAAATTGGACATGTTCAGCTGGTGAAGAGAAGACTGAGGAGTGTGGATTGCACTCTTTAAATATTTCAAGGGCTGCCACAGAAAGGAGAGTTCAGGGCTGTTTTCTGCTGTCCCAGATGGTCAGACCAATTCTGATGGTTTTAAGTTACAGGAAGGAGATTTCAATTGAACACTAGGAGGAATCTCTTGATGGAAAGATGGTTTGACACTGGAAGCAATTACCTAGAGAAGTTGCGGCATCTCTTTCTTGCATGCCTTCAAGTTGTTTCTGATTTAGGATCTTATTGCTTGGCTTATTAATTTGGCTTACCTCTCCTGGTTTAAATTTCAATTTGGGCTGCATCCTAATCTTATCAGGTTTTTGCTGCCAAATTTTCCACTCAAAGAACCTGGAAAAACTGGGTTCTCTTTGAGCTGCAGGGGCGGCATAAGAAGCGCACCACTGGCGCACTCATTATGTAAGCACTGTGCAGCAATGTGTGTACACAGGGCGCTGCCATTGTTATGCCACCTGCATATACTAGGGTTAGGGACCGTGTGGTTGCTGTGTGGTCTCTAGATCTAGAATTGGTGCCAGTACGCCACTTGTTGGCAGCATGTACTGTGCCTGAATAATTTAAAGAAACACTCACCAGCTGAAAAGCTGAAAAAAATAAGCTGTAAAGGTGGGCAACAGAACATTCATTGGGACTGTGAATGGCAAATCAGGACAAGTATGGTGTTGAAGGGATGAGAGGGTTGAAGGGGCATTTGGAAGATCAAGGTTCTAGTCCCTGCTGAGCCATGAAATTTATTGGATGACTCAGGGCCAGTCATTCTCACTCAGACCTATCTCACAGGTTGTTGTGAGGAAACAGCAGGGAAGAGAAGAGAAGTATGCATTGCCTTGAGCTTCTTGGAATAAAACTGGCTTTTAAATGTCGCAAATGAATAATTAAAGGACTCTTCACCCAACTTGCCTGATGAAGTAATCTGGAGACTTCAAAATCTTGCACATCTTTCTGTATCCCTATGGTTGCCTTACTAAAGGTATTCCATTCACCATGGATGTTGGCCTTTGGGGTATGCTCAGAACAGAAAGTGCAGCTTTTGTATCTATTGCTGTTGGAAAAAGAAAGAGAAAGCATGAAGGTTTCTTGCAGTGGGAGGACTAAGGCACTCTTCAGACCAGCCATTAAGGTTGCCCTGGGGGCAAAGTTGGGGCGTTGTGTCCATATGATGCACATCCCGACTCTGCTTCCCAAGGTGCCATGACTCTGCACACCGCTCCACATGGTGCATGGCATCAGGGTGCTCCTTGTGACGCAGCGCCAAAGGAGCACCATATAGCTACAGCGCCATGGCTTTCGCACCCTGGAAAAGCCACATCAGGGTCAGGTTGTGCAGGAAGGAAGTTTGGTCCAGATCTGAGGCCAGAATATTACAATATTCTGACTTTTGTGGATGCAGTTCCTGTCTTTTTGTTTATCCTTCTTCCTTTCTGTTTTCCTGTCTCCCTTCTTTTTCTTACATTTTTGGTATTATTATTATTATTGTTGTTGTTGTTGTTGTTATTATTATTATTTTATTTATAGGGCACTGTAGATTTGCACGGTGCTGTATAATATCTGTAGCCAAAATACAGATAAAAGCCTGCCTGTGGCATACAATCTAAAAACAGAGGAAAGTTAATAAAATATTAAAATCATTAATGTCTAAGATCAAAACAAAAAGCATAAAACAATAATATCATAAAACAGTAAACATGGTAGTCCATAAGGCCCATGGAGGATCCCAAGGGCAAAAAATTGGCCCCTTGAAATTACAAAGGTGCTTATTTTGGCCTAAGGAGTTGTGTCCAAAGGAAGCCAAAGCAAATGAAATGGGCCTGTTAAAGGAAAGGCTAAGAACAAAGTAGAATATATATAGAGAGAAAAATGAAATCTCACTAACCTCTTGGAAACAGAAACTTGAAGACTGGAGGACTCTGGTTCAGGAACCCAGTTAGGCAGTCAGAGAAATGTGCTGGTAGCTGAACATTGCATATTTGTTTGAATGTATCTCCAAAAATTTGGTGGCAGGAGAGGACCACTTGTCTTAGCTATGCAAGGGGATCTTTGAGACCAAATCTATGAAAGTTTATGCTACAACTTCTTCTACGTAGTCTCAAAAATGCTACAAGATCCCCTTAAATCTTGATATTCCAGACTAACACAGCTATGTCTCTGAATTGTCATAGCTAGTTCTACATAAATCAGAGAGCTTGTCCAGAGCTTGGGAAAGTTACTATTTTGGAAAAGCTCTGGTGGTGCAGTGGTTAAATGCCTGTACTTCAGCCACTCACTCACAAACCACAAGGTTGTGGGTTCAATACCAGCCAGGGGCTCAGGGTTGTCTGAGCCTAGCATCCTTCTGTGGATCGCTAAAATGAGTACCCAGCTTTTGGGGTGCAATTAGCTTACACATTATAAACCACTTAGGGAGTACTTAAGTGCACTGATAAGAGGTATAGAAATGTACTTGCTACTTGCTAAGGAACTTCCAGAATCTCCCAGCCATGTTGGCTGCTGGTCATGCTGGATGAGAGATTATGGGAGGTGTCATCTAAAAAAGTAAGCTTCCCAAGCTTTGGAGCTCACATATTTTCAGAGGCTGATGAGGCAAAGGACACCCCTAACCTATTTTGCATCTTTGGTAAAAAGGAAAAAAGAAAGAGAGAGAGAGACATTTGGAGCAACACCTGTCATTTCTAGCAATACATGCAGATCCTGGCTCTTTAGCTCTTTGTCAGATATTTATTTAGGCCCAAATTCACACTCTGGAGGCAGTTTTTTCCTCCCCCCCCCCACCTAAATTTTAATTACTCTGAGAGCTTTCTGCATCAGGTAGAAAATGGCACCGAGTGGGAGTGAGAGCCAACCCCAAACTTTTAAAAATCATGATTATTTTGATTCTTTTCATTCTGAAACTGTGAGTTATTTCCTGCAGGCAGACGGATGGACGCAGCCTACGGCACCTCAGTTTGCTGGAGAGAAGAACTGTGAGCATTTGGTTTGATCAGCCGCTGGCGTGGTAATGAGCCGATTGCTATTGAAATTGGCTCATGACTATTCATTTTTCCCCCTCCTTACTGGCTCCAACTTACTTGTGGCCTACTATTTTGATTTTCAGGGTGGGTAGCAAGAGAGGAACGCCACGGGGAGTCATCTACAGTCCCCTGAAAATTCAGAATGAAATTAAGCTCTGAAAATATTTTATGAGTGTTAAAGCAGTGCATGGAGGCTTTAATCCTCATTCAGTTCAACCATCCCTTTGTATGCTAAGCATGACAGCTTGGAAAAGTTCCTTTTTAGATTACAACTCCCAAAACTCTGCAGATGATGTTATTTTTTTCCAATGTTGAACTCAAAGTGGTTTATAATTTTTATTAAAAAATACAGTTAAAATAATAAAAAGTGAACTGATTCGATTCACCAGGAATTGTTGTGCGCCTTCAAGTAATTTTCAACTTATAGTCATCCTATAAGGTGACCCTATTATGGTGTTTTCTTGGCAAGATTTGTTCAGAGGGGGTTTGCCTTTGCCATCATCTGAGGCTGAGAGAATGTGACTTGCCCAGTGGGTTTCCATGGCTGAGCTGGGATTTGAACCTTTGTCACCAGAGTTGTAGCCAACCCACAAACTACTACACCATGCTGGCTCCAGGTTTCAAGTTGCTTACCTCTATTTACTTTACTTATTTGCCACCCAATTGGCAATGGCTTCAGGGAAGTTTACAAATATAAAAAATACTATACCATAAAGTCATTTAAAATTGTGAAATATTACAGTAAAAATATGGAAAACAGCTGAAACGCAAACTGGAGCTCCTTGGTTGAGAATTCTAAATAGTCCTTCCTAAACAAAAACCCCAGGATTCCATAGGATGGTGCCAGGGCAGTTAAAGTGGAATCATAGTTCTACAGTGGCCTAGTGTGAAAGGACCCGTGTTTGCCCTTTCTTCCGTTTCACAGCTCTCTTAGGTGGCTACCTGTAACACACTGCAGTATTCCTCCCAGAAGCCTAAGATCACCGTGGCACATCATAATCTAGGGCAAACCCCCCCAAACTCAGGTGTTTGGGAATCCAATTCCCAGAGGCCCCAAACACCTTGGCCAGCAGTCAGGGATTCTGTGAGCTGAAGTCCAAAACACCTGGAAGTCCAAGGTTTTGAGAATTACTAACCCATCTGCACTATACCTTTGTAGCAAATCAGTACTACTTGACATTTTCCCATCCTTTTGTCATCTAGGTTATGTAGTTTGGTAAGGTATGTAGAATTCTCTTTAGCAGACAGGTGCTAGTTCTCATTAGCAGAGAGTGTCAATCCCTCACCAAACTATAGATCCCAAGATTCTACAGGATGGAGCCATTGCAGTTCCAGTGGTATGAAGCTGATATAGCTGTGTAGTGGAAATGCACCCTTTGTGCCATTCCAAGGGAATTTCTGATGCAAAGGTTGTCAGCAGTGGCTATAGGTGGCATTCCACTATCAAGTCATTTTCCCCAAGGAGATCCTATGGAAATTCCCTGAGATCATGGGGTGGGAAAGGGGGAGATGAGAATACTACCAAGAGGGTAGCTGCTACAGTTACCATTGTTACCACAGGCATTTTTAATAGGGGGAAACCATAGAAACATAAAGTAGGAAGGGATCTGAAGGGCCATTTAGTAGAAAACCCTGCCATGAAGAAATTCATTGCAAAAGCACTGCTGAGAATTTATGCAGAAACACAAACACACAGACACAGACTATATACATATATAGGGGACAGGATATATATATAATATAAAATATTCGTTCCCATTTGTCTCCTCTCTTTTCTTTAACTGTTTCAAGGCAGAGTAGATGGCTTTTCTTCTCACAACACTAGAACCAGACAACAACCCTGTGAGGTAGTCAGGCTAAGACAGAATGACAGGCCTAGGAGTTTATCGCACAGCATTCCCCCCCCCCGATCCGGGCATGGGCTGGGAATGGGCTTGAACAGGAGAAAATGGATGTTATCCACACACAAAAACGCTGCTCATGCTGCTGGGTGACTACAGCCCTTCTACGAGTTAGGCCTATCCTGCCAATTTTCCAAGGATGGAAAGCTTCTGTACTTCAAAATCAGCAGCTAAGCATGGATCAGAGATAGGCTGTAGTTGTCTGGTGGCACCAGTGGTGTTTTTGTGAGCAATAACGCCCATTTTCACCCATTCGAGCCCATTCCCAGCCCGTGCCCAGATCGCCCCAAAATTCTGTGTGATAAACTGTGGGGACCAGAATATACCCCCCAACATTTAAAAGATGAGAACTGCCACACCTATGGCCAAGCAACGTCACAGTGTGATGGCAAAAAGTATTAATGAAGGAGAGGTAGGACAGGTTGCACCAGTTTGCTTTTGGGTGATGCTACTGGGAAAATGAGATCACATTCCTCCTCTCCTCCCTGCTGAGTTGATGGAGTGCAAGCTACTTTTGTCCTTTTAACTTAGTTTGCAGGAGACAAAGTAAGCTGAGGACAAAGAAGGAAAGTAGGAGGAAAAGATAAAAACTGAGACATTTTATAAGCAATTGAAAAAGAGAGACAGCAGAGGATTAATTTGGACTGTCCCTGACAAATTGGGACAACTGAAAGATATACTAGAACCTGGATCTTCAAAACGCTAGTCCTGCACTAACAGTGACTCCACAATGTAGTTCCACAGGTGGAGCCATTTTCCTACTTTCAGAGACTATCTCTATATATCAAATATATACTGTGCTACAATAGGTAGAAAGTGCAGAGAACTAGATCCTGGTTAAACCTTAGGAGAAAGCAAAAATCAGAGTGATGTTTATGGGGCTGTACAAACAGCCCGCTCAGGGGCGGCTCTGTGCCACCCCTGGAAGCACAGGGTTGGGGACGTGGCAGCTGCATGCCACACCCCCAAACCAGTGCAAATAGAAGCCGAGAAATGCTGCTCCTATTTGCGCCCTAGAAGGGGTGCCATAAGGGCCGTGGCGTGGCCTTATGATGCCCATCATGCACAGAGCTATTTGGACGCTGCACATGATGGACATCATCATGGCGTGCGCTGTCTGAATGGGTGCACGAAGATGGTGCCCGGGTGGTGGACTAGGGTTTCTGAGCATGTAAATGTTCTGCCCTTATCTAGCCCTAGTCCGTGTACAGGCCGGCATAAAGTGCTGGTCTGTACACCCCCTATTACCTCTAAAGCCCTATAGTGCTTATCTGGTAGACTGTATCTCTCAGTATGAACTTGCCATGGCTGTAAGATCACTGGAGTCGTTAAGGTTGGGGTCACCCCAATTTGGTGACTCATGGTGTCATCCCCAGGCAGGCAGCCACACAACAGGTTTGGGGATTGGGAACTGATGGCAGAGGGAGGGATCAAGTCAGTCGCCTCACTAGGTTTGGTGTCACCCAGTGTGGTAACGCATGGTGTAATCCCCCCCATTGACCTCTTCCCATACCACACCATACAGAATCCTTATGTAATGTTTTTTGTACTAATGTTACTCATTAATCACTATTCCTGTATATTCCTGAATGTAATGGTAATAGCTGTGACATGAACAATTAGCAAAATTAAAAGTATAGCTGTAAATTAAAATATCATATGCACAACCTAAATGCATATACATATACATATACATAGTTTCATGTGGTTGAAGTGAACATTTGGTAAAATGTGATGTTTTTAAAGAAAATTAATAGGGTATGGTGTCCAGACCTCTCACTATTTTGGTCACCCTCTTCTGCACCAAAGCAGAATAAAGTGGTAATATTATTTCCCTTGATCTAGACACTAGATCATTTTTCCTGTTTGATCCTGCCTAAGTTTTTAGATCCTCAGGGGAAGGACTTACCCTCAAACTAACCACTGTCACAGGAATGTTTGGTGAAGACAAATAGCACGGTCTTCTTGGTAGTTGCTCCTAGGCTGTGGAGTTTTGTCACACAGGATGTTATGTTGATCCCTTCTTTGTTCTCCTTCTGTGAGCAAAGACCTTTTCATTTGCTCATTTGCTGTTAAATGATTGTTGGACAAGCATCTTTTGGTGGGGGTCCAACACTCTAATCCTTATTATTCTGTTTTTAAAGTCTTTACATAGTACTATTTTAGTAGAATATTTCCTTAATGAATTTTAAAACTTTTTTTAACCATTGTGATTAGATTTTAACTGTATTTTGTATTTAGCTGTAATCTGTTATGTACTGTAGGGCTGCATAATGATGAAAAGTGGCATGTAAATAAATAAAGATATGAGCTGCTTGATGTTAAGCGAGTCAGTCTCAGGAGGTGGTCAGCTCTTCTTTGCTAAAGGAATTTAAGCAGAGGCTCAATTCAGTACTCTAACAGCTACACCACACTGCTTTTCCTAGTCGGTATCTTTTGCTTCTGCGATAGTGATCAACTGCTTAACTTCTCAAATGAAAGTTTTAAAGCTCAGTACTCCTCTAACAGCTATTTCTTTTAGCTCTTAAGGATATTGCAGATAAAAGTCCTAATGGTGATTTTTAAAATAGAAATACACATAGACACATATTCCAAATCAGCCGAAAGCTGAATAAACAATCCAGTGAAGTCACTTTTACACAGAGCTCTATAACTGAAGACATAAAAGGAATGTAAATGACATCTGAGATTTGTCCAGGGCAACAAACATCCAAAAACCCTGAATGCATGGGGGGAGGAGGTTGCTCTCTCTACTAAGAATTTGGATTGACCAAGACTCCTGTACCTTTTAAAACAATCTTCAGATTTTCAAATCCCCACTCTCCTTGACCTTGAATTATTTGAACAGCTCTTTGGACTCAATGGTCTGTCCCAGACACGATCTAGACAAGAAGACCTTTTAATGGAATCTTGTAAAACCTTTCATTAGCGTTTATTGGGTCATAACGTAATTAAGGTGACCTGACCTGACCTCTTGGAGGAGTGCTTTGGGTCAAGTGTATTTACTTCTGTCTATGTGAATTTAAGACTTTAAATACCCCGCTGTCTACTCATCCCAATAAAAACTGGCCAGAAGTGAACTGTTATCTTAGACTCACGTTGGGTTGTGTCTGTACCAGCTGGTTTCCTTTACGCATTAAATTGCTGGAGCTTATTTAATAGCTGAAGCCATAAAGCTCTTGGATTAAGAGTGGAAAAAATGTCCAAAACCTCAACCCAACCTCTCCATGTTTGGTTGACTTTGGACAACCTATCGGGTACTCCTGCCCCCTTACAAGGGCTGTTAAATCACCACTGGAACATAAATAAACTGACAGTTTGGCTATATCCAGAGGAGAAAGAGGCTAAAAGTTCCCTCGAAGGCAGAGAATTCCATGCGAATCAGTGATGCTTTCTATTACTATGGTCTTCTTGCGTGGTTTGACTAGTTCCTTTCCCAAGATTAGGAAACCCCAAACTATCTATAGAACTGAACAATGCCAAGGATACAAAGTGAGAAAGTGGAGAAGCTTGGAAAAGTTACTCTTTTTGGACCATAAACTATAACCTCACATCAACATACCCTCCATCTGTCCCAATTTGGCAGGGACAATCCCTATTAATCCTCTGTTTTCCCATTCCCCCAGCTGCTTTTAAAATGTCCCAGCTTCTCTCTTTTTCTCCCACTTTCTTCCCTTGTCTTCAGCATACTTCAACTGCTGCAAATGGTGTTCAATGTGTAAAAGTAGTTTGCTCTTATTTCTCTGCAGGAGGAAGCAGAGAGGAGTGGGGAAATTTTGAACTTTCCAGTAGGCTCAGGGAAAAGCAAACTGCTCCACCTTCTCTTAGCTTGTCTGTTCTTTTTGTCTGTTCACACAGAGGAAGCAAGTGTCCTTGTCCCATCATTAAATCATGTTAATTGTGCAATCAGGAGGAAGATTATCAAACCCCCAGGCACTTATCCCATTCTTCTCCCACCCATAAAGAGTAATGGATCCATCATTTGGAATTAATTGGAACTCCAGTTAATGGGTCCATTACTGTTTACGGACAGGAGAAGAACAAGATAAATGTGCCAGGGTGTGATAATCTTCCTCCTGATTGCACGATAAACATGATTTAATGACAGGAGAAGAACACTTGCCTCCTCTGTGTGATAATCTAAGTTTATATATTTGTTGCTTACAAGTAATTTCTGACTAGAAGAGGTTTGTCACTGTAGGAGCTCTGATGGCACAGTGGTTACATGCCAGTACTGCAGCCAGTATTGCAGCCACAAGGTTGTGAGTTCAATCCCAGGGCTCCAGGGTTGACTCGGCATTGCATCTTTCTGTAGGTCACTAAAATGAGTATCCAGCTTGTTGGAGGCAATTAACTTACACATTGTAAACCACTTAGAGACTACTTGGCATTAGTGGCGCAGTGGTTAAAAGCTGGTACTGCAGCCACTCATTCACAAACTACAAGGTAGTGAGTTCAGTCCCAGCCAGGGGCTCAGGGTTGACTCAGCCTGGCATACTTCTGAGGCTGCTAAATGAGTAAGCAGTTTGTTGGGGCAATTAGCTTACAGTTATAAACTCCTTAGATACCGCTTTATGTGGTATGAAGCGGTATATAAATGAAGCTGCTATTGCTTAGCTCAGTATGAAGCTGTATAGAAATGTAAGTGCTATTGCTAAATGCTATTGTGTTCCTCTAAGGCTGAGGGAGGGAGTATGGCTTGCATAAGGTCATTCAGCGGGTTTCCATGGCTGCATGGGAATTTGAACCCTCATCTCCCTGAGTTGTAGTCCAACACTCAAACCTATAGACCATGCTGGCTCTCAGTTTCTGCATACCTTCCAACATCTCACAGATGGAATCTGGGACACAGGTGGCCAAACAACACCAGAGTGTGGTCAAGATGAGGAAAATTACTAATGAGCAAGAACACACAAGCTGGGAGAGGCTGGAGGAGATTGCTTTTCCTTGAGTCAACTATAATTCAAGGAAGGATGTGGACAAGCTGGAGCAGGTCCGGAGGAAGGATAGGATTCTGCCCCTTCTTCTAGAGTTGGAAGAGACCCCAAGGGCAATTTACTGCAAACCCCTGCCATGCAGGATGATACCATCAAAGTACTCCTTGCAGATGGCCACCTAACTTCTGTTTAAAAACCTCCAGAGAAGGAGACTCCAGGACACTCTAAGGCAGCATGTTCCACTGTCCAACAGCTCTTATGATAAAGAAGTTCTTCTAATGTTGAGGTGGAATCTCTTTTCCTGTAGCTTGAATCCTTTGTTCCATGTCCTAGTCTCTGGAGCAGAAGAAAACGAGCTTGCTCCATCCTCAATAAGACATCCCATCAAATATTTGAACAGGGCTATCATATCACCCCTTCACCTTCTCTTCTCAAGGCTAAACATACCCAGCTCCCTAAGTCTCTCCTCATAGGGCATGGTTTCCAGACCTTTCTCCATTTTGGTTACCTTCCTCTGGACCTGCTCCAGCTTGTCCACATCCTTCCTTGAATTATAGTGCCCAGAGCTGGACACAGGATTCCAAGTGAGATCTGACCAAATCTCTCTTGGGAAGGAATGAGGAAGACAACAACAACAGCAGCAACATGGAGATGATGCCTACCATAATTAAAATAGGCCAGGCTCTTGCTCTGTGTGTGAGTGCGTCTGTGTGTGTTTGTGTGAATCCTGTCCACCCTCCTTCCATAGCAAGATTCTTCTTTTCTGTCTCTCTTTTTCTCATGAGGAGGGACTCCTGTCATGGAAAGAGGGTGGACAACATGACCTTTGGGTCTCTTCCATATCTCATTTCAGCTATTCTCCGATGATTAGGCAATTTGCAGATAAATGAAACATCCTTACTTCTGGGGCTTCTCAGACTCTCCCCTCACCTACGGACCTTTTCGAATTTGCCAATTAATAGTTAATTAGTTAATGTTTGTAAAGTGCTTTGAAGATGAAAACTGCTAAGTGCTAAGTATTATTAGAGAAACAGTGATGGCTAAACTCATTTTACTTAATTTTGAACCCACTCAAATAGGCTGAAATTCCGATTCACCCTGGGGTTCACCGTCCTTATAGAGGGAAACGCTGCGCTGTTGTTACACTATAATTAGACTCTGGATGAATTTTTTTTCTTCCCCTTTCGCTACATGGCACTTATCACAAAAATGATGTACATTATGTACACGGTACGGTGGTTATAATGTAGAGGAGGAAATATTGTTGTCATTGAGACTGCATGAGCTACATGAGAGAGACAAGCTCAGCACCAACTGTGAGAAGCAGTTCTTTAATATTTTCCTCAGTAATTCATAATGTTCCAACACTCACTCACACACAGACACAAACAAACAAACACACACACTGAATTGATGAGTGCCGGCCAAAATACATCATGAAAGAACTGAAGAGGCAAAATTAAAACAAGCAACTCTCTATTTCAGAAACAATCTCAGGCATAGATTAGTACCTTCAGTTCATATTTTTGTTGGTCATTTATTTATTTGAATTGTGTGTGTTTAAAACACTCCTATACCCAAGATTATGCATTGAGGTTGTATAGCATACATTTCCACAGGTACAGATATACATTGACTGTCTCATACTCTCCAACTGCCCTGATTTGGCAAGGACAGTCCTGATTATTCCTCTGTCATCCCACTTTCACAATTACTTCTAAAGTGTCCCAGTTTCTCTCTCCTCCTCCTATGTTCCTCTTTTGCCCTCAGCTTACTTCAATTGCTTGAAATTGAGTTCAAAGAGCAAAAGGAGTTTGCACTCAATTAACTTAGTCCAGAGGGGCAAGAGAAGAGGAGGGGCAGAATGTTGTCCTTCCAAGTAGGTGCGGGCAAAAGCAAACTGCTGCAGCCTCTTTTAGCTTTTCTAGAAGTAGTACTTTTCTGGAGTTGAGGGTGAGCAAGACTGTGTTTGTCTCCTGTAAAGTTTCACCTTATTCTTCACATAGCTGTGAAATATCAGAGGACATACTATGCTACACCATGCTTGTGATGAATGGCAACAATGGGCAATGAAGGTTGGGGTTTTGGGGGTTTTAAATTGTAATTTTTAATTGTTTGATGTTTTATTTATACTGTTGATTCCTTTGTGAAACATCGGAATACAAATAATAATAATAATAATAATAATAATAATAATAATAACTGAATGCACACCCAATTCTGCACTCAAATGGACATGAGCACTCAAATGTACATATGTGCCTCCAGGCACAATGGCACTGCATGTACAACTATGCTTAAACAAACTATGTGAATTCAGATGTTCTGCATCAGACAAAGTGTTCAACCACCTCCACAGGGAAATGTACCTATTCGCACAAGTCCTGGTGTGATCTGTCACCCCTCTCAAGGATAAGGAACATTTTACTTGGGGCTTGTCTACACTAAGGATAGTGGACAGCCAAAAAGACAAAAAAGTGGGTCCTTGAGCAGGTAAAGCCAGATATCTCTCTGGAAGCCAAGATGATCAAATTGAGGCTGTTGTACTTTGGCCAGATCGTGTGAAGGCACAATTCACTAGAAAAGACAATAATGCTAAGAAAGGTGGAGGTTAGCAGAATGAAAGGAAGATTGCATACCAGATGGTTAGACTTGTTCATGGAGTTCACAGCCCTGAAACTGCAGACGCCAAGCAGAATGGTAGAGCACAGGGGGCCTTGGAGATGACTCTTCCACAGGGTTGCCATGAGTTAGGGATGACTCCAGGGCAGTTAACAGTAGCAACAGCAGCAGCAGTAGCAACAACAACAAGGTTATACACCGGATTCTCCTCGGACCTGATGTGATCTGTCCAGATGATGTACAGTCACGTCTGCAGCAAACCCACTGTTTTATACTATTAATCTGGTTTAAGAGAACCCACAGTTTACTCTGGAGTGACAAGGAAATTTCAGAGTGCCTTTGGTTCTCTTGGCTGGCTGGACACCTGGATAGCCTGATCCAGTTGTGCCCCCGTTGTCACCATCGTAGTCAGTCTGGGGCCAGTGCTTTGGACTGGCCACAGAATAAGTGGCCAGTGTAGATACACCCCTAGACTACTTGTTTCTAGCCAGAAGGTGGATGCATAGTAGAATAGAGGGTGTGCATTGGTACAATATTAACTGGGAGGGAAGGAGGAAATTAAGTAACCAAGTAAATACATAGACTGCCTGGAGAGTTTTTACAAATTGCAGCAACAAATCAATTAAATTCAAGGAGTCTGTTGTGTCAAGGAAAAAGCAACATGGGATATACAGTAAATGAAATAAAACATGTATGTGAGAGTCAGGGTGACTCAGCAGAAGCCAATTGAGAACCACACAGGTGTAAATAGTAATGGAATTAACAAGTCCTGAATGTCAAGGACAGAAATGCAAGTGGATAATTGGACACACCTGACAATTGTTAAGTGGTCAAGGCTGAGATGATGAAATCATTAATTGTAGGATGAACCAAGAGAACCAATGAGAATGATGTACACGCCTACTGTTTGGAAACAGACAACAGTGGGTGGTACCATGCATTGACTATAATAATGACTATGCATCCCAATGTATTTTGTGGGTTGTAGTGTGGGTAGTAGTAGTGGATAGTGAGGAGTATAGTATTGTTGTATTGGAGTTGTGTTGGATAGTTTTGGAGCTGTATATAGTAGAATAAAGTACATCTTTTATATAAGACTACTGAGTTGTCTGGTGTCTTGGGTGAAGCTACAAGAACCAGCTGGATCCTGAAGAAGAAGGGTGAAGACTTCTGTGGAAGCAAGAGTGAGAAGGCTTGGGGAGTTTGTCGGGGTCTTCAGCCTGTTCTCTGTAACTCTGCTAAGCTATAACCACTGGCCAAAACTGGTCAGCGCGGTGCACAACCAGGTGGTGAGTTCGAGCCAGAGGTGAAGAGCTACAACTCCCATCATCCCTGACATGTTGCTCCGTCATTTTTGCCCAATCTGGGCACGAGCCAGCTGATTTTGAAGTACAGAAAGCTTCCATACTACTAAAACTGGCAGGATAAGCACGGGTAGGGATGCTTGGTGGTCAGCCCGCAGCTCAGCAGCAATTTCATGTGTGATAACACCCATTTTCCTCCATTCCCCCATTCTGGCCTGATCCTGTCCTGTGCCCAGATCAGGCAAAAATCTCCTAACATATATAGCAAGTTGTTGCTTTCCTATCTGAACTGGAGATTAGCACATAACTCTTTCTTCTTGTCTGGAAGTGACCCCACCAAAACTGGATAATATGTACCCTCATCTCCCATGGGAGGTGATCTACCCAAACTGGAGACTCAGAATGAGGCTTTGAGACCAGACAACAGTACTTATATAGGCCTGCATCCCATGTCATGGTCAGTCTTGAGCTGATCTGGCAACTGGAAAGACTGTCCTGCAAATGAGGCCATTTTTGTATAACGAAAACTCAACTACACTTCCTGCCCTCACCAGATAAAGTTACATGGGATATTCTCTAACATTTGGATTGGAGATCAATAAAGGAAAAATCTGCTGTGATGTCTTCCAGGCTTCTTCCAGATCATGACCATCACCTCTCCTTGAAGACAGGATGAAAAATCCTGCAGTACAAAAGGTGCAGACTGGTTCCAAATTTGGGACAATGGAGGATCAGTTGTCCACCTAGCTGTGAAGCTCAGGAAAGATAAAATAGAAGTCATGTTTTCTTAGGAAAGGAATATCCCGCAACATGGGACAGAATTTTCAATCCCCAAATGCAGGATATACCATATGAAAAGAGATGCTTGAGAATCCTACTTGGGTCATAAGACTATAGCGAAGGATTATGGGAGCTGCAGCCACAGTTCCCTACCCTTATTGAAAGGCTTTGTGCAGATGCCTCATAGTTCCACAGTCTTTTAACCCATAGGGTTTTGCTCACTATGATTCTGTGACTTCCACTGACCTCTATTTGTGGATGCTCCTTTTGTCGCTTTAAAACCACCCATCCTAAGTGCTCTCTGTTTGTGTTCTGTCAAGTCCCAGCTGAATGAGTAGCCTGTTGGGCTTTGATATGATGTATTAGCTACAGTCTCCCCTAGATAACGTTAGTCTAATCTGTCATATTCTCTAGCATTTGGATCGGAGATCAATAAAACAAAAAATCTGCTGTGATGCCTTCCAGGCTTCCAGAATTTCTTGATATATCTGGAACATTGTTCAGAGGTCATGACCATCACCTCTCCTTGAAGAGAGGATGGAAAATCCAGCAGTAAAAAGGTGCAGTACTGATGTTAGAACTGGGTCCAGATTTGGGACAACAGAGGATCAATTGTCCACCTATCTGTGAAGCTCAGGAAAGATAAAATAGAAGTAATTTTTCCTCAAGTTTTCTTAAGGAAAGGGATATTCAGAGGTGGTTTTATCAGTTCTTTCCTCTGGAATATAGCCTACAATACCTGGTTTTCATTGGTGGTCTCCCATCCAAGTACTAACCAGGGCTGATCCTGCTTAACTTCCAAGATCAGACAGGATCTGGAGTTTTCATAAGGTGCATAGTTAAATGGCTGAATTCATTGCCAAAAGATGCAGCAATGGCACTTGGATGACTTTAAAGGGAGACTGGATAAATTCATGGATTTGAGCACCATGATATTACACCAGGATGACTATACAGTCATCCCTCCATACTCATGGGGGTTAGAGATAAAGGACTCCCATGAAAATGGAAAAATTGCCAATAACCCCTCCCTCCACGAGAGGGCCTGGATTGGGTGATCCAGGCATGGCAGGGGTGGAGAAAGACCCCCCACGGGTCATCTCCAGACCTCTGCCATGCCTGGATTGAGTGATCCAAGCATGGCAGGGATCTGGAGAGGACCCACAGGTGTCTTGCTTCAACCCTGCCATGCCTGAACTGGGTGGTCCGAGCATGGCAGGTGTCTGGAGGGGACCTGTGAGGGTCTTTCTCCACCACTGCCATATCTGGATCACCTGATCCGGGCATTGGAGGAGAGGTAGAAGGGGCTGCACGAGCTTTTTCCTGACCCCTCCAATGCCTGGATCAACTGTTCCAGGCATGGGAAGGGTCAGGAGAGCCCTCGCGAATAACCAAATTCACGTATTCCAAGTTCGCCAATTAGGAGGGATGACTGTACATCATCCCTGTTCCGCCATCCTTCAGGGTGAATGTCTGTACAGGAGCCAGTGAAGTGTACTTAGGCTGCATCTGCACTGCAGAGTTAATGCATTGACACAATTTTTACTGCCATGGCTCAATGCTATAGAATTCTGGGATTTGTAGTTTTGTAAGATATTTGACCTTCTCTGTCAGAGCAACAAAAAACTACAAATCTCAGAATTCCATAGAATGGAGTCATGACAGTTAAAATCATGTCGAATTACATTAATTCTGCAATGTGGCAACAATCTTAAAGTCTCAACATATTATCTATAACTTCAGAAACCTCTGAGCAAGCATGGTGCTTATATGGATTAAAACAAGTTGGCAACTGGACCTCTGCATCTCCATCGTGGCTGTTGACTTGTTATATCTGGATTAGTCTAGCTGAATCTTTATTTTGAAACAGATCTAAATATCCAAGAATGTGCAACTGCATGGCTGTTGGTTAGTCCCAACTAAAGTAGACACACTGAATCAACTGTCAAATGGTGAGTCAGCATGGAGGCAAAACCATGTGTTTCAATTAATTAAATCTAGTCTAGATTAACAATCAATTTTTGGTCCATGTGAAATGGTTACACCTGTGGATCTCTGCTTATGCAATCATGCACTGCATACCAACATGACCCCCAAAAAGTAGAACCACATGTGTAAGACAACATACACATATGTTTGACATCAACAGGATTCCATTCATAAGCCAATGCCATTGTTAGTAGCACCCCTCAGAAAGAGAATGCTTTAAGAAAACACACACACATCTGAGCACATGGAAGAACATGTTCTGCACATACCACATACCAACACATCCATAAATTGCCTGTGGATCAAAGATCGAGAGGGAAGCAGGCCTTAAATCTGTGCTAGGCTACAGGATATAGCAAAATAAGAGAGAGAACCATCTTGTAACTGCCTGTTTCACTTAAAGATGATAAGGAAATATTATCACATTATTTTAAGGTAAATCCTGCCTTTCCAGAGCTGATTGAGGCAAGAATTAGACAGTGTTTAGGGGATTATGAAAAACAGCTTCCTCTACAGGTCAACAGCTAATCAGAATTCTCAGGAGATTTGCCAAAGATTTTTTTTCTTTTCTGCCTTATGAATAATTTTACCAAAGGCACAAAATGGGCACATTATTTAGAGAGAGTCTTTTGATGTATTTTTCTCTGAATAAGCACAGGGTATTCGAGGATTTCTTCCCGTTCTGAGCAACGGGGACCAACTTATTAAGTGTTCCAGCTACAATGCCTGCAAGCTAGCTGAGATTAATATCAGCATAACCTGTTACTTAATTCATTATGGGGATACAGGCTAATTTGATTTGATATTATTTTAATAAAGTTCTGTGATATATAAGATTGTTTCAGGCTATCAAAATAATTTTCCAGTTATTACAGTTATTCAAGCAAGTCCTTTGATAGCAGCAGTTGGTCCGCGTCTGTTGTGAATATATTAGCAATGATGATTCATAGCAACCGGGTAGCGTTAAGCCTGTGAAGCATTGTGCGGATGCTAAAATGTATTCTGCAGGCCATTAAAAAAAAAAAAAAGAGGGAAGGGAAAAGGGGAAAATATTTTGTATGCACCAAGCTTACATGTGTCATTAACATAGCTCATTTTTTAAAACCAGTCTTTCATAGAAGACAAGTTCAGAAAAAAACATAATACAAAAAAACAGGAAGGGTGGGGGCAAAACTAAGAGTCTGCTTTGAAATTTATTGAAGCTATTTTACATGTTTTTTAATATACAGTGTGCATCAGCCTGTATATATTAAGTGAATCAAATAGTTCTTCTTTTTTAAAAAAAAGAAAGGGGAAAAAAAGACACATTCTCTCCTCATGGGGGGTATTGTAAGCCATTTACAATATAACCGTTCCAGTCCACAGTGCTATATGTTCATTTGGCTGTCATGCAGACAAAAGCTTTTAATGTTGTTAATATGCCAAGATGGCAGTAGTGCCCCCCCAACTCCTTTCCCTAAATGCTGTTTCAGCTTTTATGCCATTTTTAGATAGTCCATTTTCTGTTTCTTCTTCTTGGAATTCTAAATAGGTAAAAAGCCTAAAGTCGAAAAGGAGACTTAACTCAGAATTGGTTGCAGCTTAAACAGGGCTGGGGAGTACAGTATATATGACAATGGGAATGTAGGAGGAACTAAGTCCTTTCTGAAGAAGAAGAGGAGAACTTGGCTTGTTCTTTTCATGTGACATTGGCTGTTATGTGCTCACATGTGTCCCACAACAACCACTCAACTGAGTTTCATGAGCATAACCACATCTGTGGTGGCATTTTCTGGCAAGATATTCAAATGCTGCAAAGAAGAGGAAGAATCTCATTGCTCAAAGACCCAGTATAGCTCTGTCCCTTGATAGGCACAAACCTAATCTCTTTCTTTGATAAAATTACCAGCTTGGTAGATGAAGGGAATGCTGTGGATATAGTATATCTTGATTTCAGTAAGGCCTTTGACAAAGTTCCCCATGACATTCTTGCAAACAAGCTTGTAAAATGTAGGCTAGACAAAGGAACTGTTAAATAGATCTGTAATTGGTTGACCGGCCGAACCCAAAGGGTGCTCAACAATGGCTCCTTTTCATCCTGGAGAGAAGTGACCAGTGGGGTCCCACAGGGCTCTGTCCTGGGCCCAGTGCTATTCAACATCTTTATCAATGACCTGGATGACAGAATTGGGAGCATACTTATCAAATTTGCAGATGACACCAAGTTAGGGGGAATAGCTAATACCCCAGAGGACAGGATCAAGATTCAAAATGACCTGAATAGACTAGAAAGCTGGGCCAAAGCTAACAAAATGAAATTCAACACAGAGAAATGTAAGGTATTGCACTTAGGGCGGAAAAATAAAATGCACAGATATAGGATGGGTGACACCTGGCTGAATGAAACTACGTGTGAAAGGGATCTAGGAGTCCAAGTAGACCACAAGTTGAACATGAGTGAACAGTGTGATGCGGCAGCTAAAAAGGCCAATGCTATTTTAGGCTGCATCAATAGAAGTATAGTGTCTAGATCAAGAGAAGTAATAGTGCCACTGTATTCTGCTCTGGTCAGGCCCCACCTAGAATATTGTGTCCAGCTCTGGGCACCACAATTCAAAAAGGACATTGAGAAACTGGAGCGTGTCCAAAGGAGGGCGACAAAAATGGTGAAGGGTCTGGAAACCATACCCTATGAGGAACGACTTAGGGAGCTGGGGATGTTTAGCCTGGAGAAAAGAAGGTTAAGAAGTGATATGATAGCCCTGTTTAAATATTTGAAAGGATGTCATATTGAGGAGGGAGCAAGCTTGTTTTCTGCTGCTCCAGAAAATAGGACCCGGAACAATGGATGCAAGCTACAGGAAAAGAGATTCCACCTGAACATTAGGAGGAACTTCCTGACAGTAAGGGCTGTTCGACAGTGGAATGCACTCCCTCGGAGGGTGATAGAGTCTCCTTCCTTGGAGGTCTTTAAACAGAGGCTGGATGGCCATCTGTCAGGGATGCTTTGATTTGGATTTCCTGCATGGCAGGGGGTTGGACTGGATGGCCCTAGTGGTCTCTTCCAACTCTATGATTCTATGATTCTATGATTCTATGATTCTATCTCATTGGCTCCTCTCCTTTTACCTTCCACTAGAAAAACTCCCAGGTCAGAACTGCATAATGGCCACATTCACACAATGGCTTCTTGGGTTGTGCTCTAAGGACTTGTCTGCCACTTTCTCCAAAATCCCTTGACCCAAATACAACTTTCATCATCTCTGGCAAAGGCAGGTGTGGGGTGTCATGAAGAGGCAGTAATTGATTTGATTCTGTTGTTAATTTTATTTTGCAGACAAGTATACATCCTTGAGGTAGCCCAGTCATAGGCCCTTTTCCAACAGACTAAATAAAACATTTTCCCTGCCTTCCTCTCAGTGGACACATGCCACAAATGATGGCACAAATGATGTCCAGCCAATTTGGCACCAAACCCAGGGTATACCCCTCTCGTAATGGATTTAAAAACTTCCTCTTTTGGTCTAGTTCTTCTGAGATCTTCTGGGAAGATCTCAAGCAAAATGGGAGGGTTTTGGCCCTCTGTTCCAATGCCAGGTAGCTGTTGGTACATGCATCCCGCCCGGTGGCAACCCTACTGGTGAGAATCACTCACTCCATAGTCAGAATGAGGTATGTGATTGAGGCTGGGCACCTCGTTCTGACCTCAGAAGTGGTCAATGTTCATCAATGGCACTGCTCCTGAGCAACAAAGCAGGATACACATGTGAAGAACCACCCAGCATTGGAACAGAGGGTCTCAGGTAATGGGGAGATTTTGGGGCAGCTCCAGGGCCAGAATACTCTGGGCCAGACTACTCTGGCTTCTTCTGGCCAGTGCAGACACCAGCTTAGTGCTGGCTGTTGGATCTGACCATGTCAGTGAGATGGTAACTCCACTCTGGGTTTTAGTCCAAACTTTAAAAGTGCTGCTAAAGGTACTGAATTTATTTGGAGGATAACTGGTAAAGTTTGCAGTCAGTGTCTTCCACAGAGGTACTGGGTTTCCTTTCCCCCATATTTTGGGGATGTTCATACAAGGGCTGCCAATCTGAGTACCCCTACACTAGCTGTTCTGTCCTTGAAGCACAGAGAGGGAGATATAGTAGATAGACGTTGGAGAGTCACAGTTTGACATCTTTGGGGGATGCCTAGTGCTCTTCTCTAACCCAAATTTGGGCTTGCCCTTCAGCAGGAACGACAAATTTATCATTTTATGAGCTGTATGAGTTTTGCAAGTGATTCAGTGATTCAGCCTTTCCATCATGTTTTTCTGGGGCAGCCTATCAGTGAATACTCTTTGGATATTAGTTTGAACTGTACAGGAGCTATCCAAGGTGCTAGATCTATTTTGAGGATATAGTTCAACACCTTGGGTAGCTTCTTTCATGTTGAGACACAGGTCTAATCTGCTCTGCAGAAATAATGCAGTTTGACACCACTCAAACTGCCATGGCTCATTGCTATGGAATCATGGGATTCATAGTTTCTTGTGGCATCAGAGTCTCTGACAGGGAAAGGTAAATACCTCAGCAATCTATAAATCCCAGAATTCCAGAGCATTGAGTCATTACAGTTAAATCTGTGTTAAATTGCACTATTTCAGCAATGCAGATTAGACCTAAAACTCAGAGCAGATTCACTGCCCCAACTGACATGATAGCCACCAGCATCGTTTTCTGCATTTTTGTTTGCAAAAACAAATGACAATTCATATTCTTAATGGTACATTTATCTCTTTGAAATGAGTGTTCACCTTTAGATAGCCCATACCTGCCTAATGGTATGCAACCCCCCCCCCCCCTTCGGCTGGGCTACAGCCTCCAAAAGAGACATGTGTATAGAGGGGTGTGTATTTTCACAAGCTTTTGTGAAATGGGACTTTTGGTGTGGTTTGGGGATGAAATTTGGGGCTTTGAGGGGGGCTCGGGGGATTATTTGGGGGCTTTAAGAGACATAAAATTGGGCGCCTGGGCCTCATTTTCCCCACCCCTGCTTTACACATGTTTACCCTATTATGTATATTTTTCTACAAGTATGCAAATTATTTATACATTTTCCCTCGAAATACACACTTTTGGAATTCTCCCCCCTGCTCCATAAAATACACATAATTATGTGCATTTTTAAAAAAATCAGATCTGAGAATTTCGTTTGAAACTTTGGGGCAATATAAATTAAAAAATAACTGCATTCTTAGCTGGCAAATGCCAATTAGGTCAATTTTCTTAGGAATATAGACTGAATGAAATTTGCCATCATCTCTAGTGTCTTTTTCCACATGGGCTGCCCAGAAGAAAAAACTGACGGCCATCCAGTTTGGTAATCCCATATGGCCTGAAGTGGCATTTGAGGAGAGATGGCGAGGGATGTGAGTGCTGTTCATCTTTTCCATTTTTAAGTCCTAGTTACCATGGCCACTGCTTTTAGATTATTCAGGAGATATGATTGTTACATATCCCTTGCCTTCACAGCTCATCATTGGAAGATGCAGAAAGGCAAAGCTACCTAAAGTAAGTGAACTTTTAACTGTGCTAATTATTTATAGCTGCCCTCCAGAGCTCTGGCTTCCCAGCGAGCAGACAAGGAAGACTTGACAACTTTAGATATTCTGCAAGTGGCACCGATGTGTGATAGTCTAAACAGATTGTGTGACCTTCAGAGATTAATCAGTTAAAACAGCCCTTATGAAGCTGTTTTAGATTATTCTTGACAGTAGCTGTTTTTGACAGCAGAAGGTCAGAATCAAAGTCCTTTCTTTTTTGAACTAGTCGAAGATTTATGTCAGCATCAAGCCGAGCAAACATGCAGAAATCACTTATGAATGCAAGGGCCAGAGGGCCGTGTAGGGGAATGCCTTCCTTTCGCATAGAGATTTTTTTTGAAAGCACTCTGTTGAGGTTGACTTTCTGTGTACGTTTTCAAATCTTTTTTTTAATTCCCATTTTAATTGTTTTTGAACGGAACAAGAGTGGCTCAATAGTAAAATCAAGTGGTCAAGATACTGTGTCTTGCTTCTGAGTAAATCCATATTCATAGGCCAAGTTCTGACATGGTTGATCATAGTGTGGTAGCCTTCTTGGCAATTCTGTTGTTGTTGGGGAGCAAGTGGAGAGGATTAGAGAAGTGTCTGACTATGTGCACATAACCAGACACAGCAGATATCTTCCTTTAAGATCTATTTGGAGTCTCAGTAGATTATGTCATTGGTCTGCATATGGGCACATGGACATAGCCAGAATGTATATCCAATCTCTTCTGCTCTCCACCAGCAACAGGATAGCTGTGGATGTGTGCCTATCATTGCTCAACAGTGAGTCGGAAAGGGCAGGGGAAACTTTGGCCACTGCAGAAGGAAAAAGATAATAATAACCTCCAAAATAATAAATAAACAAACAAACAAATAAATAACACAACTGCAAGGGGGACATATGCTCACACATGCCCCTAACAAAATGCTGGTTATGTTGTTACGTGATGGTTGTTTTGTGTACTTGGTTGTTGTGTGCTTTCAAGTCGTTTCTGACTTTTGGCAAATCTAAGATGACACCCTATTGTGGAGTTTTCTTGACAAGTTTCTTCAAAGGAGGTTTGCCATTGCCATCCTCTGAGGCTGAGAGAGTGTGACTTGACCAGGGTCACCCAGTGGGTATACATTGCTAGGAGAAGGAGGAGGACGAGGAGATGAAGGAGGAGGGGCATGATATCTGCTTACTAATAAACAGAATTTGTCACAGCTACTATGAATACAATGGCGGTGTGAAACAGTTGTGCTTGACATCAGTGGAAAAACCAGCCACAGAGATGAAGCCATGGATCCTCGGTGTGGGGGGGGGGGGGGGGGGGGGGCTGAGATCCTGTTTAGAGTCAATGGAACATGAATCCTCCACTGTCGTAACACCATGGGATTGTGAAGGAACTTGGGAGGTCCAGGATAATCAGGTAGATTGCTGTGTTCACACATCTGAGAGTTCTGCAGATTCTTATGCAACTCTTGTGCAAAAGTCACACAAGCATTAGTCACAGGATTGTTATTGCCTTGGTTTAAGTGATTCTTTTTTGGCTACAATTCTGTCAGCACTCATTTCCCAAGTTTGCTTTTAGAGGGAATGATATGGAGCCAGATATACTGGAGTTGCATGGAGGTTTTTTTTTAAATGTGTGTGTGTGTATCTGAATTTGTGTGTGCAGTTTTCTACTAAAAGGGCTCTGCCATGCCTGCTGATCCCCTGTTCTCCTTAATTTGCAAGATTCATAATTACAAAAGCATAAGCCAAGTTGTGCATCAGCACAGATGCCTTCAGGTGGTGTTGAGGAACATGTTGACTGATTGGAGGAAAATACAGGGCAAACATGATGTAGTGGTTTGAGGGCTGGACTAGAACTCTGGAAACCAGCATTCAAATCCCTGTTTGGCCACGGAGACCCACTGGGCGACCTTGGGCAAGTCACACTCTCTCAGAGTGCCTCGGGGGGGGGGGGAGCCCAATTAAATCTTTCCGTGAAAACCCAATGATAGGATTGCCTTGGGGCCACCATAAGTTGGAAATGATTTGAAGGTACACAACAAGAACTGGAAGAAAAAGGTGTGCACAACAGTGCATCTCCAGCAACAGCTTCATGGAGAATATTCAAAGCAGTTTTGAAGACATTCTTTAGAGAGCATTTAAATAAGGCCTTCTCACAGAGGTAATGACTTAAAAGAGGAACAAAACATTTTGTCATCCAAACTGCTGCTTCCTCTCATTTGAACTCATAATGATGAAAGCTTATTTCACATTGCATGTCTTCATGTATCTTGATGTGTGCCAGTGTGGCATAGTGGTTTCAGTGTCTGATTATGACTCTGGAGACTAGGGCTCAAATCTTGGCTTGGCCATGGAAATCCACTGGGTGACTTTTGGCAAGTCACACTCTTTCAGCCTCAGAGGATGGTGGTGGCAAACCCTCTCTAAAGAAACTTTTCAAGAAAACCCTTTGATATATTCTCCTTAGGGTGCCCACAAGTTGGAAGTGACTCGAAGGCGCACAACAACAACAGTCTTGATATAACGTGAACTGCCACAGTGGCATCCTGTGAAATCCTGAGATGTGTAGTTCTAGGAAGCTCTAGTGCCTCCAGCTTTTACAAATCCCAGATTTTAGAACTATGTAGACCCAAGCTTTATTCTCCATCTGCTTCCTGTATTTAAAAGCCTGATAAAACTTGCCTTTTTGGCTCTGTCTCTCTGGGATAGATCTTGCTAGGTGTTTTCCTCTTTGCTCACCATCCCAGTTTACTTTGTTACAAAACAGTCCATTCCAGGCCACTTTGCCAATTGATGAACAAGGCCTGGCACTTTCCATCCTTCATCTTACCTCTCACTAGCTGGGTTTGTTGTTGGAGGGTTCTCCCCCCTCCATTCGTTTCACTTTGGGAGAAAGTCACTTACTAGAAGATCATCTTCCGAGTGTCACTGTCCAGGGAATTGAAAGATGTCCTAGCTAATCATCTTAGAACATCAGCACCATTGTAATGTGGGATTGGGGAATTTTCTCGACGGCAGGGCCAGGAGTGGGGGAGTCCAATTTGTCTGCTATGCTTCACTTTTTTCCATTTGCTTTAAGCAAGAATAATTTTCCTTTCTACTCCAACCTCTTCCCTCCCTCCCTCCCTCCCTCCCTCCCTCCCTCTTCTTGCCTCCATCTCTCTTCCCCTCTCCCCTTCTCTCTCTCTCCATCCATCCATCCCTCCCTCCTTCCCTCTCTCTCTTTCTCTCTCCTCTCATCTTTCTTTCTTGTTGTTTTGCCCCCGAAAAACTGTGCAGCGATAGCAACCTCCAGGGTGGACACTAAATCTTCTGATGCAGGCAGAACAGTGATAACATCTGAACTGAAGGTGCTTTTCCAGGGCATGCTTGACAGATGTAGCCGGGGCCTTTTAGGATTTAGTACTGGAGTGTATCTATTACCCGTGCTGCAGCACAGCTTGGCAGGAGCTGCATGGTAATCTCCTGTGAATTCTGTCTGACTTATCAGAGGATCTTGAACAGGTTCTTGCTGGATGGTGAATTGCGGCATCAACTTTGGAAGAGACAGTTCTGCGCACTTTGAACTCTTTTTAACTCTTTACAGCCCAGTGCCTTTGTGCTGTTTCTTTCTTCCCTCCACTCTGACCTTGCACTTACACACACACACACACACACACACACAAATGCATGCATGCATGTGTGTGTACGCGTGCGCGCGCGCGCGCACACACACACACACGATCTGTCTGGATAAAGCTGTTACATTTCAATCCCTTGAGGTATGCCATTCCAAGGGACAGCATCTAATGCTTTCGTATCGGAGAGAATAGGAATAATTGCTTTAATGGTATGGCAGCTTGCCCATTTCATTGATGGCACACAGCAAATGTGATCCATGTAGTAGATCTGTGGCTCCCAGTGGGATACGACTATGGCTGAAGCTAAGGGGATTTTAAATGTGGGGAAGTTGTGGGGACAGTGATATGCAAGTGTAGAAATGCTTCCTTGGTTCTACACATTTCAAATTTGCAAAAGCACTTTTGAATAGAGGCTGGAAGGGTGACTTTCTAACTTTGGTTTGTTCTTCTTATTTAACATTGTTATTTCAATGCTTTGCAAAAATTGTGTAAGCCTCCATAAGAACCATAAGGAAGGAAGAAACCATAAGGGCCAACCTCCTGCCACACAACCATGGAAGTCCACTGGGTGACCCTGCCCAATTCACACCTACTCAGCCTTAGGGAAAGGCAATGGGGCACCTCCTTTGGATAAGTCTTACCAAGCAAACCCTAAATTGGTTAGGGTTGCCATAAGTTGGAGTCAACCTGAATGCACATAACAACAACAACCCATTGAATGTAAGATAGAAATTTCCAAGGAAACACTTCAAAGGCAGCCAGTTTTATCCCATCACTTGTTGAGCTGGACAATCCCTCACTATTGCTGTTTTGGCAGGAGTTGCAGTTCAACAACATCTGTAGGGCCATACTTTGTCCTTTCCTTCTGTTCCTTCTCCACTTATTTCTTCTCTTAGATCTGACATATACATTACTCAAAATCAGGTGCTTGAGAAAGGTGGTCCCATTTTGGATATCAGAACCACCTTATATGAAGGAAACTGGCTTATCAAAGATTTAGCTGTGGCCTTGATGAGCTAGTTTACTACATGCAGGAAGCATCTTTGATGTTAATGTTAAATAATATGCAGGAGGCTCACAATCATAAAGGATTTTGTATGGAAGTATTTTTTTAAAAAGAGACTTCTGGACCTCTGGAGGCCTTTCTCACAATGCTGAACCCTCCTTCTGGGCAACTGAAAATCAGTGTGCCAATGCCAGTCACCATTAGGGACTTTCAAAGGGGATTTCCCTCTCTTTTGGGGTTGGGAATCCCCCCAAATGATTCTTTAAAACACATTTCACACATTTCTGGATCAGAAAGGAGTGTTTTTCAGCTTACAAAATTTTTTAAACCCATTTTTTTCTTGGCGGCACATGACCTTGGGCAAGTGACACTCCTTGGGCCTCAGAGGAAGGCAATGACAAACCCCCTCTGAAAAAATCCTGCCACGAAAACCCTGCGATAGGGTCATGTTAGAGTCACCATAAGTTGGAAACAACTTGAAGTCACACAATAACAACAATGTGCCAAGTTCCCCCATAGGCTGCATGTGGCCTGCAAGCTGCATAACGCCCACCCTTCCAGTAGATGGAACAATGATTTGACTCTGTATAGTCGCATACCTGTATAGAGGACAATCCATTTTACCTATGGGTAACCCCAATCTGCAGCAACTATTGCCTTGTCTACACTTACTGAGGTGAGTTTGGGAGAACTGTTAACCCAGTCCTATCTTTCAAACACACCCTGGTCTGATAAATCACAGCATTCGCAATGACATGGCCATGGCTGCTCTGGGTTTTCTTCTCCATTTCCATGCATGTGAATGTGTGTAGTTTATTTATTTATTTATTTAGGTGTGTAGTTCTGAACTCTTCCCTCTGGCCACATACTAACATTATTATGTAGTGAGGTCCACACGTTGGCATGAATATCTGGAGGTTTCACTCAAAACTGGAATAAATCTCCACATTTTTTCACTGCAGATTAAAGCCCTGAGATGATAAAAAGGCCCAGATTCATTTGGACTGCTTGTTGTGAAAACTAGGTGAGACTGTTTTATTTGGCCCATGTAAACATCCCACCCAATATCTCAAGGTAGCAAACAGGTAAAATCAATTAGAATTTATCTGAAGATGCTGGTGAAATGCAACAAATGCTGGTGAAATGTCAGAAAAAAACTCTCGTAGAACATGGCCATATAGCTTGAAAAACTCACAAAAAGCTATCAATTAGAATTGTCTAAAACAATTTAGTGTTGAAGACAATAGATGGTAATTTGAACAGACTAAAAACATATCAATCAGTTTAACAAGTTAAAGCAGGTTAAAATGTTTTAACAGTTTAGCAATATACATATTACCTGTTTTGCTTAGTTATAATAGTAATACTGCTAAAATTTATTTATATCCTGTCCTATACCAAAAGAGTGCAGAGTGAGGTACAAGTGAAGTTAATAAAAACAACATAAAACAATTTGAAATAGTTTAAATGTTACTTTTAGAACTATAATTCCCCGAATCCTCTAGCCAACTAGGGGATCTGGGAGTCAAACCCCCAAAAATAACATTTCTAAGCTCTTTTCTCGCATCTGTCCATTCATTGTTTGGCATTAAGGTAATCCCCCTTCCTGACCTGGACTTTTGCAATATTTCTCTTCCACCTTGCTGGGAGGAAAAACTTGCTGTTATTCCTATGCCTGAGAGAGCTGCTGGTGAGAGAAATACACTCTGCACTTGCTCAGGGGCACATTCATTTCCCCCTTCTTTTCCTCATTAAAGCACTGAAGCACAAATTAAACCCATCTTTTTCCAATCTTGCATTCAGAAGGAGGGCAAAACTAAGAACAAAAGAAAATACCAGGCAGACGAAAGTCACTAAAACAGAACACAAGCACACAAAATTGTTTATATCCTAGATTAAAGTTTAATTTTAGAGTTTGGCTGTAGGGGTTAGAATTAGTTTTTGAGTGTGAGTTGCATAGAAGTTGCTGTAATTTGTTTTAAGGAGAAAGTCTTCAGGCAAGTGTGCATAAAATGAGTAGGATTCCTTATTCCCACGGTTGATTTTTGAATGGAAGTGCAATTATATTTCCTCCCCTTCCACCCAGAAGCAAATACTGAGCCAAAGATAATACCTTACATGCATATCAGCTTAGGGAAGCTCTCATGGAAATGTCTGTTTATTGTTCACCAAGTCCTCCTAATGCAAAATAGGAGAAAAGACTCGTGCAATAAGGCATATTAACATGCTCTCACTTTCCTTTGAATTCCATTCTATTCATTTATTTAATTAATTTGGGAATGTTTCTAATCCTCCCCATTTCTGAGGTTTGAAATCACATGATGCAATGAAAAGGGGAAAACAAATCATGTACAGCACAGGGGGTGGATAACTAGGGTGGATATGTTGGCTAATTTTCCGCACTGGGGTACATAACAACAACAACAACAACAACAACAACAACGGATAGCATTCAATATCAGCTACATAGGGCGCATACAGACAGGACAAAATAAATCTGCTTCGGGCCACTTTGGAGGTATGCTGTTTCAATGATGCATATGTCAGTCCTAAGGACTGCAGCATAGCTTTGGCGCAGCGTCTGGCCTCTTAGGATGTATGCATCTTTGGCATAGTATAGACGGCGCTAATGTGCCGTGCTGGTGCTGTACTAAGGTTAAGGGACCGTGCAGCAACCGCATGGTCCCTAACCCTAGTACGGTGCAGTACTGTAACAATGGCGGTGCCCTGTATACATGGGCACCGCCATTGTTACGTAAGCATCTGCATTTTGCCACATGGCGCTTACGTAACCAGTGTGCCAGTGGTGCACTTGTTATACCGCCCCTGTGGCTTTAAGGAACCAATTTTTGCGGGTTCTTTTTACTCTGCAGGGAAGCTGTCCAGTTTGGCGGCTGCGGCTTCCCTGTGGAGGAAAAAATGCTGCCACTGCTCCAGACCATCAATAAGGTATGTACCAGGCCATTGAAACAGCATACCTCCAAAATGATCCGAAGCAGCTTTATTTTGGCCTGTCTGTATGGGCCCATAGTTAGGCTTTGGCAGGTTGGGCCAGGTGAAGTTATCCAAGTCCCAACCTTTTTCTAATTTCTTGACTGCAGTCTCCATTCTGATTAATGACTGAGCCAAAGTCTGGAAAATCTTAAACTATTTCACTGTCTTCATTGCCAACTTTAAAGTTAGGTGCGCCATCTGTTTCATCATTATCTTATTTTATTCATGTTCAGCTGTAAATCTGCCTTTGCACTTTCTTCTTTGACTTTCTTCAGTAATGGCTCCAGGTTTTTGCCATTTTCTGCTAGTAGTATGGCATTGTCTGCATATCTTCAACTGTTGATGTTCCTTCCTCCAAATTCCACACCTCCTTCCTTTGAGTCCAATCCTGCTTTACGTATGATATGTTCAGCCTACAACTCAAACTAAGGCGTGGTACACACTGTGCAAAAGCACCGTGCTGGCACTGATTTTAGGGTTAGGGACTGCGTGGCAACCACACAGTCTTTAACCCTAAAACATGCTGGAGGTGCAGTAATGGCAGCGTCCTATGTATACGGGCGCTGCCATTATGACATAACAGATGCATAGCGTCCACATGTCACACTGCACTAGCACTCGCTATGTCACTCCGGCGGTGCAAAAGAGTGCGGTTTGGGGGCTGCGCCATCCCTCTGGAGTAAAAACAGTACATCCGGTCTGTACTGCACCTAACTTAACTATGTGAAGTTGAAGGCCTTCACAACCAGCATCCATGGTTTTTTGTGAGCTATGAGACAGTGTTCTAGAAGAGTTTTTTCCTGACATTTCACCAGCAGCTGTGGCTGGCATCTTCAGAGAACGCTGGCATGGAAGAGAGTAGGGGATATATACTGTTGGTTGTGGGGAAGTGATTTGCATGTTAATCTGTGTATCACTCTGGTGTTGAGGGTGTCTATTTGTTCTTTTGTTCAGGGTGTCTATTTAATTAATGATCCATTGTCTTCTGGGAAAACCCCCTCACCCTGGGTAGTTTTCATTTGCAGTGGCTGGGCCTTAATTGTTGTGTTTTTCAAGACCGTTAGCCAAACTTTGTTTATTTTAATGGCTGTTTTGTGAATGAGACATCTCCAAGAACAGTTGGAGCCAAAGATGACTAAGGAGTTTATCGCACACATGTTTGTAAACGTTCTGAGGTCTCAATGGTAACGGAACGGAATGGATTTTAACGCATAGCCTCGTTACCGAGACGTTTGCAATGGGTTCCTGTTCCGTTCCGTTCGCGTAAAATGTCCCCGATGATTCTCTTCCATCCTCCCTCACCAGTAAACGTTATTAGAACGGAAAATCCTCTGCGTGCGATATCCTAGGCGTTCCAATTGCATCCTCGTCCGATCCCTACAGTTATGACGCGCCATCATGATATCTTTCCTTTACCAGGTTCCCTTGCAAGATGTTTTAACGACTTTCATTCCTCAAAATTATAGAACATCTAGACATGTCTCTATATGAAAAATAAAGCAGGAAACAGTGTTTGATACCAGAAAAAGATTTCAGGTAGGTATGGAGTACTTCTACCAGATCAAAAAAAATTTAACGTTTCATGCGGAAATGTGTCTCCCACATGTCGTCATCCCACAAAGTCATCATCTCTTCATGCCACCAATTCTTCCTAAGAATTGGACGTAACCACCATCTCTGAGGTGATGGAAATGTGGATGGCCATTCAAGGAGATATGTGGGGGGTGCGTCCTCTACATCCATGAGCTCAGCAAGGGCATGTCTGAGAGCAACTTTTTAAAAAAACAAGCGGTACATAAGTGTCCTCCTTCTTCTCCATTCCTGCTCCATTATCAGGTAATGGGAGATGGTATGGAGAAGGACCAAAACATGAGAATCCATCTTAGGATAGAACACACAGGGAACGAGAATGCCTCAAGCGCCCTTTGAAAACCGCGCACAATTTTCTTTGTAAACTGTGCATGTGCAAAGACAGGGGATGGTTGGGGAGTCATCAGGATGGGACCTGGCTGTGCGGTGATATCCGTTCACAGCGAGGTCAAAAAACGACAACAGGTCGTTTTCTCCGTTAGCGGTATGCGATAGCGATCGTTCTGTTCGCGTTCACATAACGCTAAGAAGACTTAATGCGATAGTGTTTGTCGTCGGCCCGTTTCCTGATCTGTCCGCCTTGTCAACAGGAACGGAACAGGAAAACTGTGAGTGCGATAAGGTTCTAAATCTAGGTAACTGTTCCATATTCACAATTGCTGCTTATTCACAATTTTGACACTATTTGCTGCAATCCTAACTCCCCACCACCAACTACTTTGTAATTAAGGCATCATCTGTATGGGGAGAAGAAGGTCAATTCTGATGGTTATTGGAGAACAGGTGAAATATGTTTCCATCAGGTGTGGGGTGGGCAGGCAGGAGATTATTTAGTCTCATATAGTTAACTCCGTAGCTGATAAATAATACTGGCCAATAATAATAATAATAATAATAATAATAATAATAATTTGTACCTGCCTCTGCTTATGGCTGCAGGTAGGGAACAACAACAGATTAAAACAGAACACATGGGACACATAACACCAGTTTAAAAAACACACACACATACACACACACACCATCAGTTGAAAGACAATATAAAACTAATACATATTAAAAACCACCTGTTCATACTTTTAAAATTATAATTTGCTGCTGGAAGAGACTGGTCTTGGTCATTCCGCAATCTGCATCTGGCCAAAGAAAATGCCCTCTGGGTAAAAATTGTCAGCTTAGTTCTGGCTGGCTTAAGTTATGGACTGCCAAAAACAAAGGTGAGAAAGAAGGAAAGAAAAATTAAAAGAAAAAGAAACCAGTAGTGGCCAGAAGTTCACTTCTGTTTTTTTTTTTTGGGGGGGGGAGCCTTTTAATGCTAAACAATACAGACAATGAGTGTAGATTTAATGTATTTAAAATGTGAATTGTTGCATATCAAGCTTTTAGGAAAGGAAATTAAGGCACGATACAGACCGCCATAAAGCAGTGCACCGGCACCAATTCTAGGGTTAGGGAGTGCACACCAACCGCATGCTCCCTAACCCTAGTACGTGCAGGCAGCGTAACAATGGTGGTGTCCTGTCCATAAGGGCGCCACCATTTTGATGTAAGTGCCGTGTGGTGTCTGCATGGTGCCGTGTGTTGCTTACATTGCGAGTGCGCCACTGGTGCACTCGCGACATCATCGCGGCACCCAAAAAAGAACCTGGAAATACCGGGTTCTTTTTCCTCCACGGGGATAGTGCGCTGTTTGGGGGCTGCGCCATCCCTGTGGAGGAAAATAGGCCACCGGCAGGCCACCCTTTTGGGACAGTCTGTCCCGGGTCAAAGCCTCTTTTTTTTGGCCTGAAAAACTGTATATGGAATCTGTCGACGACACACTTCATTATGTTCCATTGCCCATGCTGTTGTTGGTGGTGTGCATCTTCAAGTCATTTCCGACTTATGGCTACCCTATACCCTCTATACCCTATACCCTCTGTCATGGAGTTTTCTTGGGAAGTTTCATCAGAGAGGGTTTGCCATTGCCATCCCCTGAGGGTGAGAGAGTGTGACTTGCCCAGAGTCACCCAGTGGGTTTACATGGCAAGTGGGATTTGAACCCTAGTCTCCAGAGTCATAATCCAATGCACACACCAAACCCATGCAGTTCTTCTTTTTTCCAGCTCTTGTGCTTATCTGGGATATGCTGACGACACCATAATACTAGCAGAAAACCTCACAGACCTTGAACAACTATGAAGAAAGATCAGAGAAGAAAGTGCAAAGGCAGGCTTACTGTTGAATATAAAGAAAACAAAAATAATGATCATGGAGAACTTACATGAATTAAAACTAGACCATAAGGAAATATAAACAGTAAAAGAGTTTTCATATCTGAAACCAAACATTGATAGGAATGGGCACTGCAGCCAGGAAATCAGAAGATTAAGAATGAGCAGGGCAGCTATGAAAGAACTAGAAAGGCCCTAAAATGAAAAGATACACAACTCACCACAAAGGTTAGAATCATACAAGCCAATGTGTTCATTGTATGGATGTGACAGCTGGACAGCTGAAAAAGATGATAAGAAGAAAATTAATTCATTTGAGATGTGGTGCTGAGGATTCCACGGACAGCAAAAAGACAAAGAAATGGAACCTAGAGGAGATCAAGCCCGAAACTTAGGCTGGCGAACTTTGGACACATCATGAAAAGACTTGAATCACAGGAAAGGAAAGGTGGAGGGAAGTTGAAAGAGAGGAAGGCTGAATGCTAGATGGATGGACTCTATTAAAGAGATCATGAATGTGAGTTTGCAGGAATTTGGCAGAGCAGTGGAGGACAGGGGGTCTTGGAGATGTCTCATCAGCAGGATCATAATGGGTCCAGATCAACACAAAGGCAATTAACAACATCAACATCAACAAATATTGTGCTTATATTTAATTTATTTTTGTGTAACTGGAGTTCCAACAAGGATAACCATTTCACATGGGCCTAAATCCTATTTTCAGTTCAAACTATGGTATAGCCATTAAATCATTTTGATTTTCTTATGTGTTGATTTGCCATCCAACAATTGATTCACTTGAGACTCACCAATGGAATTCCACCCATGTGGCTGAATTGGATAGGTAATAGCTGTTTGTCAATGTCTTCTTGATTCCTGGACTTGCAGAAACAGTCACTGTGCAATCCCTACAGTTGGACAATAAGCAGACACACAATTGAGGGCCCAATTTTTTTTCAGTAAAAGGGCAGTGCATCACAATTACCATGTTACAACACGAGTCTAGCTTTATACCTCCAAAATACAATGGAGGATCTTGACCATTGCATTGATAATGGTTTTGTTATTGGTTTATTTACACCAGAGGTGGGCAACTGTGAAGTGGGCAGGGCCCAGTTTTCCATTCATACCCCTTCAGTGGGCTTCACTATTGCATTTTGGTGTGCTGGAAGTGATGTTGCAACACTTCTGTCTGCTGTTTTTGAGGATGCTCACAGGTGTTTTTTTCTTCTGGCTTGTAGGATTAGGAGTGCTGGGAACTAAAGAATACACTGCCACATTTTCATCTGGTTTTAAGCCAATTAAGCCTATTTCACTTGAAAACCAGCATAATTTTTTTAAAAAAAAGAGGGGGGGGGGGCTCTGGAGGTTTTGGAATTTCTCAGGGAGTTCCTTTTGGCTTGCTTTTTGCCCACCTTGATTTACACACTGCCTTATTTTCCAAAGCTGGGTCTCAAAGTATGGCCTGGTACATGTAGAGTGGCTTGGTACCTACAGAAACATTTTGGTGGACCACATGCAGCCCTTTGGCCACACTTGACAGTTCCTGGTACAGAGACTTATTAAACAAACGAACAGAAAACAAATCCAGGGGTAGCTGTGATGGCAATACAGCAAAGTCTAATAACATCCAAAATCCACCAAATAGTGATACCTTTATTGGGCCCACCAAAATACACAATATACATGTTGCAAATGTTTGATGCTCCACTGGCTTCTTCATCAGGAGGGAAAAAACATGAAGATGTTAGTTAGATGATTGCATTTTGTTGCTGTCATTGTCAAAACTCTCTTATTTGGCAAGAGGATAAGAAGTGAAAAGACCCTGGCTTGATGGTTGGGTGAATGAGGAGAGAGAAAGAGCACCAAGTTGAGTACAAAGCAAAGAGCACTGGAATGGGTATGGGGACTATGGATCTTCTGACCTATGCAGCACTCTCTAGTGATGCTAGTGAGAAAGAAATGAAAAGGAAATATGTGACATGGGTGATCTAGTATATGCTTGTGCTGGCTTGTGGTGATGAAGGGTTGTGATGTCCCCACCTTTCTGCTCATTTTACATTTTGAAAACATAGAATGTATTCCAGTACTCAGATCATAAACTAGGAAGGGAATTTTGAGAATGGGATACTTCCTAAGAATGTGAAGGGACATTTGATTAAAAGATGCAGGTGTCTTGGCACTGGGGTAAGATATTAATGATAACCTCCCAAGGGACCTTCCCATGAGTCATCAGCAGAGGTTTCTGTTTCATGTTATATTTCACTGTGTTCTTTGGAAGGCATGTGTTCCATCCATCTGGAACATGAAATCAATGTTTAGGGCACAAAGATATCACTGTGCCTAAAATCTGGATATAATAATATAATATATAATTAATATAATATAACAGCAAAACCCACCTGTTCTGCTGGAGCCCTTGACAGGTGTGTGGGAGATCGATATGTGTCCATTTCCTTTGCTAAAATTTCCCACTCTTGTCCTAAAACCTCCTATAGAATTCACAACTGAATTCACAATTGGGGGACTTGCTGCAATTACATGTTCAGGAAAGCATCCCTGGGGCCATAGGATATAACCCCTTTCAAAATCCTTCTTGGGGGTCCAAGCACACAGGAGGATGTCTGATTTCAGATTCCTCTTCTCCAAGCCTATATGCCTTCCATAGTGGTTTTCTTTTGGGGTCAGAATTTCCCATTGAGCAGTGTATGTGTGCATTAGCTACTAATTCCAATTAAAGAGCAAAGACACCAATGGTTAAAGAAAGAAACAAAGGTCTAAGGGGCTGTACAGACTGCTCCCAAGGGGCAGCCTGCAGCCACCTCTTTTAGTGCCAGATTAGGGCAACAGCAACTGCATGTTGTGGCCCCAATCTAGCCTTTCCATGGTGCAAAAAGAAACTGCAAAAAGCAGCTCCTTCCTGTGCCGTGGAAAGGGCGCCATAGCTGCTGGTGCTGCGGCTTTTCTCCACTCCTTTATAATAATAATAATAATAATAATAATAATAAGTTTATTTATATACCGCCCTTCATACATCAGGGCGGTTGACAACATATATCAAAATACAATAAAAACATTCCATTAAAACCAACAATTACACAGAAAAAGAATTAAAAAACACTCATGCCAGTGGCCATGCTGACATAGAGGAAGAGGTCAGGAAGCGGTCAGGGGCTAAGAGTCAGGGGTAAGCCTGCTCGAATAATAAGGTTTTTAACCCCTTCCTGAACTGGGCTAAGGAGGCGGCAGAGTGGATGCAGCACCAGAGGAGTACTGTGATGCCGCTCGCCATGTGGTGCAGCACATGGCATTATTATTATTATTATTATTATTATTATTATTATTATTATTATTATTAT
>NC_056522.1:11413525-11434706 GCF_019175285.1 Sceloporus undulatus
TATTATTATTATTATTTTAATTATTATTATTTATATTCCGCTTAATCTCAGGGAATCCAAGCAGATTACAACAGTAAACATCATACAGTTAAAAAGAGATGCATTAAAATTTCAAGATCCCCAATCCTCCCCACAAACATAGAAACATGATCAAACTCTAAAAAAGGATTAAACCAAAGAAAGTTAAAAGCATTAATATACATACACTAAAATGAGATCAAAAATTCCAAACAGAGTCTGGGGTAGGGTAAAAATGAGGATGGAGGATAAGGGAGAAAGGGAGAGAGAGCGGGAGGCAGGTCAGCGGGGGGTGTCCTAGTCTGAAAAGGCAGAGATCTGTCTTAATGGCCTTCTTACAGGTTTCCAAAGTGGTAATATGTCGGATCCCATCCGGCAGGTTGTTCCCGAGTCTAGTAACAGCTGATGAAAAAGATCTCTGGGTTACTTCTGAAAGTCTAGTCTGCTTAGGTTTCACCAGATTCTTCCCAGATGAACAGAGAGTGCGGGGTGGATTACATGGGAGAAGGCGCTCCCACAAGAAGTCAGGACCCAAGCCATGTAGGGCATCACACTGGCATGGGGACAGAGTTGCAGCATGCATTGTGTGGACACCATGCCCACATCAGCCCCCATGCCAGCCTTAATGGCCAGTCTATACAACGTCTAAATCCTTTTTTTAGTCCTGACTGGAGCGGACCCATTGAATCCATTAGATTTTTCAATGCATTGACTTACCATTTAACAACTGATTGAATGGGTCTACTCGAGTTGGCACTAACCAATACGATGCCAGTCTATGGCTTTATTGACAGAGCTCTATCAAAGATGTTAAAAGTAAAACTGGACTCAGCTAATTTTAATTTGGTAGAAGTGAGTGAAGAAGGGGACTAGAAGAAAAGCGATGGAGAGATCTTTAAGAGTCTCTACATCTCAGGGAGGCTAGCATAGATGGAGAAGAAATGAGAAGTTGTGTCATTGGAAAATACTTAACCCTATCAGTTCTGCAGGAGATAGTATGGTGTAGTAGTTTGAGCATTGGCCTGTGGGTGCATCTACACTGTAGAAATAATGCCATTTGACACCACTCCCATCCTATGGAATCCTGGGATTTGTAATTTTACAAGGACCTTAGTCTTCTCTGCCAAAGAGTTCTGGTACCTCATAAAACTACAAATCCCAGGATGTTGTAGGATGGAGCCATGGCAGTTAAAGCAGTACCAAATTATCTTAATTCTGCAGTGAAGATGCAGTCCCTGTCTCTGGAGACCAGGGTTTGAATCCCCACTCAACTATGAAAACCCACTGGGTGACCTTAGGCAAGTCACACTCTCTTATCTTTAGAGGCAGGCATAAATAAACCCCTCCAAACAAATCTTGCCAAGAAAATCATATGACAAATTTGCCTTAGTATTGCCACAAGTCAGAAATGACTTGAAGGCACACGGCAAAAAAATGGCTTTCTCTGTGGCATCTTTAACATATTAAGTGCTGAGCATTGTTGTATTTCCCAGACTTCCAACCTCATAAAAGGCAAGAGCGGGTAGAAGTGGCCCTTTGCTTTACTTCCATCTTGGACAGAAATGGAGATGCGCAGCAGAATATGTCCAAGCCATTTCCTTCCTTTTGCTTGCAGTGAAAGACGTTTTGGGGTGAAAGGGCATAAGAAGCAACAGGAGGGGGGGGGGAATGGACTCTGCATACATATAAGCCCTCTTGGCAAGAGCCTGACATTTCCGATGTAATGGAACCTCTAAAATCAGAATAAGGATACAATTTTTCTCTAATTTTGTTCTTAAAGGAAACAACAAGTAATCTGAGCAATATTCTTCCTGGTGTGAAAAAGACTTGAAAAACTGCACAGTTAACAAAAGACTATTCACCAGGACAAATTGTGCCTAATTTGTGGGCATTTATCCTGGTTTTGAGTGGAAAATGCAAATATTTGTGTGTGTATGTGTTTGTATATCGCACTCCATAGCAATGTTGTTGTGAGTCATGAGGAGTTCAGAAATATGTACATGGCTGTTTTGTGCAGAAAACAGCATTTTCTACATAGCAAACAGAAAGTTTTGTTCAGAAAATAATATTTCTGTGCAGAACATGCTTTTTCCTGTACCAAAAAAGTAAACTGTTTTCTGCACAAAAATACTTTGTGTGAATTTTGCATAGAATGCATCCTGGACTGTCAAGATTCTTGTCAGTCCGGGATTCTTCTCATCATGGTTTCCTGAAAGTTGAGAAACACATTTTTCCCATTAAAAAAAAAAATCAAGATTAAAATGCCCTCTCTACTGGGTAGAATCTGAAAAAAAAATGTTTTGGACTATAACTCTCAGAATCCCCAGATAGCATGGTCTGTAGCTGTGCTGCCTGGGCAATTCTGGGAGTTTTAATCCAAATCAGAAACTTCCCCAAGTTCTGTTACTGGGCTTTCTACTTTTAACATCACCTCTTTTGTCTTTCTCTATGTAAGGGATTGGGAAGCCTTGGTCTTTCTTCTAGATGTTTGACCTACAGTATTCAACAGCCTCTACATAGGATAAATAAAATAGCCTCACCTTGTTTTCACAGCAAGCTGTCCAAATAATGCATGGGATAATTGGAACTAAATCTGGTCCTTTTCATCACCTCTAGGCTTTAATCCAGAGGGGGGGGGGGAGTGGGGATTTAACCCCAGTTTTGAGTGGAAAATGCAGATATTTGTGTCTCTGTGGACTATGTTCCACAGCGACATCGGTGTAAAGCTGGTGGGAGGAATTAAAAATTTGTACATTTGCATGCACGGTGGGTAGAGAAAAAGATCCTTGAGTGGCTATGGCCATGTGGCTGTGCATACCGTGAATTATCAGCCTGAAGTGTCTTTGAAAGGGATTGCTGTGTGGACAGTTCTTCCAAACTTGACTTGGTGTATGTAGACAAGCCCATGGTCACTGTGGAACTGGGTAACCCAAAAGTAAACTGGATTTTCTTACCAGTGTAGACATGCTCCACTGTGGGAGTCAGGGGCCAAAGCATTCAGAAGACCTAAGCTTCTCCACCTCTTACTCAAAATTCTGTATCTGCATCTACAAAAGATAACAAATGAGCAAAAACCCTTCTATTTTGTAAAAGTATGTGGATTTTTCATGGGTTTTCAGGGCTTTTACCAAAATATGTATATCTATACATCCCAATAGATAGACAAATAGATAGATAGATAGGTAGGTAGATAGATAGATAGATAGATAGGTAGATAGATATTAGGCTTCAGTCTTACAGTCATACCCAGAAATTCCATGGTGGGTGAGAGAAAAAAGCTGGTACATTTATTTCAGAATAAACCACACATCCCCAACTGATTATTGATGCCAATCACATCCTTCCAGCTACTAGGAGAATTTAACAATCAATACCCTCAGAATATTCATTTAACCTATGATGCAGAGGTGAATCTCTCCATCCCATTGTGGGGTGTCATGTTCATTTACAAAGGGAAAAAGTAGAGGTGGGGGTGGACTGTCTACCACCTTCTGAGGCCTGCTATAGAGAAAGAAGAAGGCATTGCCTCAGGTAGACAGCAACCGAAATAGATCATGTCATCTTTACCAGCTAGGCAAGGAGCACTGGCTTTCGGATGTCTCCAGACAGCCCTTCCGGCATGTCCTTTACAACCCTCAAATTGTCAGGTACAAGCATGACCTGTGAAATTTCATGGCAAATTGGAAAGCTGAGTCCTTCTCTCACGCCAGCATTTCCATGAAGCCAGTAGAAAGGAAAGTTGGGGGGGGGGAGGTTTCGAGGATGGTGATTTTCAGCCTTCGTGACCATTCACAGGGTAGGTTAGCCCAGAAAACAAGGCTTTTTCTGTGTGCCAGTTTTAGATTGACATGGGACAGGGAGTACAGCCAATTTCAATGCAAAACTGCCACACCTGGAGGCTTCTGACAGCAGGACAATTGGTGCTGATTTTTTTTTCATAGAGAAGTGCAAAAATGGCCAGGGGAATTGCATGTGGCCTGAATACTATACTTTGCCTACCCTTCCTTCCTTCCTTGAAATATTTACATCCCATCTATTTAAAGTTCTTAGGCCAGTGTACAATAAAATCAACACAATCGATTTCAAACAATACAAACAATAACAATTATTTCAAAAGGCAAAAACATCCTAAACAGTGTAAGAAGTTGAAAGAGGACAGATTTAAATAACTGAAAATACTTTACAAGAATGCAAAACCATGCACATGTGTGGAGCTGCATAACACCAGGTAGGCCCCAAGGGCTTTTGCAGACAACAATGTTTTCACTTGGTGCTGGAATGACAGCAACGTAGGGATCCCTCATGTCTCCAAGAAGAGGATGCTCCATAATTGGGGTACCACAGCAGAGAAGGTCCTCTTCTATGCCCACTGACAACATATTACTCTGATTGAGGGGACACCAAGTAGACTTCAGACTTCAAAGCACAGGCTAAGTGAGATCAGATGCTTCAAAGGTCAGATGTTTCAGAGATCAGAGTTGTTGAGGAGGCGGTACCTTTGAAAATAAATAACCAAATAATGAATGTCTGGAATTATTGGATACTCCAAAGCACATAATAGAACATCTTCCCATCCATCAAAATGTCCCCACACCCTTCTGCCATTGCCTTTTGCTTGAGAAAACATCCGTACTATATCTTTTACATGCTGTTGGCTCTATTAAAACAGTTACAGTTAGACTGCAAAAAGAGTGGCACTATCCTACTTAAGTTGTAATTGTAGACAAACTTTGTTATACCTTGTTATTGTAAAAAGAAATTAAGTACATGAAATTATTCAGTTACAGGAAGATAGTGGCAAACCTCCTCTGAATAACTTTTGCTCAGAAAACCTTATGTAGTGAGTTGGCTTCTGCACTATATAAATTCTTAGGCATCCATTTTCCATTTCCTCAGCCTGAGAGAGCGTACATCCCGACTGGTGGCCTAAGAATTCACATGGCGGCTCACTTCTACCATTGGCTGTCAGGGGTTCAGGACCCGGTCAGTGAAAGAGCTGGAGTGCTTCTCTGCTGTGTACGATCTGCTGCATCATTGACCACTAATAAAGCTTTTTTTGATAGTAATAATGTGTGTCAGCATTCGGCACTGAAAGAACTCTTGGAGAGGTCTGAAACGATATGCTATTCTGGAACTAGACATCTTATGATAGGGTTGTCATAAGAAGAAGCCAACTTGAAGCCACATGGCAACAAATTCAAAACATCATCATCATCATCATCATCATCATCATCATCATCATCATCACCACCACCACCACCACCATCAATTCTGTATAGAACACTGTAAACCATTCACTTCCAAATCATGCTCCTAAGTTTCACACAAAAGTTTCCCCAGCCCTTGCTGGCAGTGCAAAGAGTTCAACTTGGGTGATCTTCTGCATGCAAAGCTATGTGCTCTAGCCCTGAACTATAGCCCTTTCTAGAACTGTGAATTAACACTGATCCTAAATAACTTCTGTTGTTGCTTTGCTGCTTTATTGTGGCTTTCTGTGTTTATACTTTCTTCTACCTCACTTTTATTTTAATTGTTTGTCATGCACCATTATAAACCACATGGTGAAAACCTCAGACATGGAAGGCTCAGCAGAAAGGTTTCAGGTAATAACTTGTAAAAGGATTCCTATTTTAGAGCCCTCTACACTGATATGCAGGCTTTTCCCACAGATACTGTTGTTGTGTGACTTCAAGTCATTTCCAATTTATACTGACCCTAAGGTGAACCTATCACAGGTTTTTCATGTCAAGATGTGTTCAGAAAGGGCTTGCCATTGCATTACTCTAAGGCTGAGTGGAAAACAAGGTCACCTAGTGCATTTCCATGGCTGAGAGTGGATGTGAACCCTGGTTTCCTGAGGTTCTGGTCCAATATTCAAATCACTGTACTATGCTTGCCTTTGCCTCCAAAAATATATTGAAAGGGAATGACTGACATTCTGTTAGGGACATACACAGGCAAAGCTTGTTCATGTTCTCTCTTTGAAAAAACCTAAAACCACCAGACTTACCACAGAGCTGATTTATAGCCATTCTGTACCTGCTGGAGAGTATGAGATTGTGGAAGTATCTGTCATGTCCCTATAGCCAGACCAGAAAACCAGTCATTATTATCTTTTGAGGACAGAAGTAGATCTCAGCTGATGATGTAACTGCTTTGCATCTGGATATGGAGACATAGCTGGATGCTTCTTTGACCTCCCCCACAACTCTCTATGAGGCATGGTAGATATCAATAGTTCCTCAGTTCTTGTGGACTCAGTGTAGCATAGTTTTCCATGCAGAATTACTATACATTAGACCCTTGGTATCTGCTGGGATTCCATAGCATTGAGCCATGGCAGCTAAAGTGGTGTCAAACTATATTAATTCTGCAGTGTAGATGGAGCCTAAAGGTTTTGGCTGTACAGTGGGCCCTTGATATCTGCTGGGGTTTGGTTCTAGGATCCCCTGTGGATAAGAAAATCTGTGGATGCTCAAGTCCCATTAAATACAATGGTGTAGTAAAATGTTGTCCCTTTTATAAAATGGCAAAATCAAGTTTTGCTTGAATTTATGTTTCTTTGAATATTTAGAATATTTTAGAGCCATGGATGGTTGAAACCATGGATAAAGAATTGGTGGATATGGAAAGTCAACTGTAGTATGCAGAGTTATGCAGTCATGCATACATTCCAACAGTTTACAGTAGACAACTGGGACACATGTGGCCAAGAAACATCAGAGTGTGGTAAAAATGGCAAATGATGTAATTAATGAGAATGAAGAACAAGCTAGGACAGGCAGCAGCAGTTTAATTTTGCTTGGGCAAAAAGGCACGTTTCTGACCCCTCCTCTCCTTTTCCTCTTGCTGACTTAACTGAGTGCATATTACGTTTGTGCTTTGAGTTCAGTTTGCAGTAATTGAAATAAGATGAGGATGAAGTGGGAAAGTGGAAAGAGAAGTGAGAAACCAGGACATTTTAAAGGCAATTTTAATTGGGATGGTCCCTGCCAAATGGGGCAGTTTTAGAGTATGGGATTACAGCCTGTATGTGTCATATACTTGGTCCTCTGGGGAATCGCCCCCATAATTTTGAATTTTTAAAAAAATTTCTGTAAATATATCTTTTGTCTAAGTGGGAACCTTTTGGCTTGCTTCATTTGTTAACTTTTAGGTAGAATTTGGCAACTCCTAACATCTCCATCCTTACTTGAAATTACTTGGCTGCTATTTTGCATTTTCTATTTTCCCCTCCAAGTATATTTATGTCACTCATATGCATGAGATACATCTCGCATTGGTCATGGGCTGAGACTTGTCGCTATGTTCTTTGGCAATCTGCTAGGTATAGTTCAGGCCAGGTGGCCTGTGAGAAATATGAAGTATTGGGTGTCTTGTTTTTACTTGCTGATCCAGTTCTGGTTATTCTGAACTAAGGCCCAGCTGTGGAATTTGGGGGCAGGGATGTAAAGTAGGAAATTCTAAATGTGGGTTTGAGACGTGCAAAAAAATTTATAGGGCTGAGACTTTATATCTCTCCTTGTGATTGCCACCATAGTGTTGGCAATTTCCACCAGTTTCATAAGTGATTTCATAAGCATTGCTTTCATACTTGTCTTCTCAAAATCTGTTTGGAACAGCTTAACAAAAAAGGACAATGTGGGAGAGTTGGCATGGCTGAAGGACTAAAGGGTGAGTTCTAACTGTGGAAAATCCTAATGCCAGTCCTCTACTCCAAACCCAAAGAACTCCAGAAGCAGGCTCCAAATTAGTTTACTGTATATACTCATGTATAAGTCCAGAAATTTTAGTCAAAGAATTGACCCCCAAAAACTGAGTTGACTGATACACAGCATCAATATAAGAACTGTATTTTAACTATTATTTTAAAATGAACCATTCCCTGGTAAAAGGCAAGAGCGTAATCTGTCCTGGAAGCACTGACCACCTCTATTCTGTCATCCATCCAGCTTTTAGTGTGAGCACAAACACTTATGCATGCTGGAATATTGTAAGTTCATTGACATTGTTTTGTTTCATCCTTTAGACATTTTTACATGTCCCAAAGTTTTATCCTCAACATTTCCATAGGTCTGTGACTGGTCATGGGAAGAGTTGGGATGTCCCTTGATGCCACCAAGGTTAGGAGACATGAGGAAGCAGAATCACTGATGGAGAGAATGGAGATTCCCCTTTTGGTCTTGGAGGTGAGAGAGGAGCTGGGATCAGGAGAGGAAGAAAGGGTCTACATAGAGGGGTGTGGGGTGGAGGAAGCTGGAGGCCAAAGGGTTAAAGGAGAGAGAGAGAGAGAGAGAGAGAGAGAGGGGCGAAGAGGAATGTGGAAGAGGGAAGCTAAAAAAGGCAGACATGGACAGGGAGAGGAGATGTATCCCAACTCCATCCTTGGAGAGGGAAGACTGGATGGCAGCATTGCAGTGGGGCAGGGTGCCAGTTTGGGGCATGAGTGCGGAAGAGACTCTCAGTGGGAAGGTATGCTGGGAGAGTTACCCCGTCTGGCTCCCCAACATCCTGACTGGCCAAGAGCACAGACATTGCCAGGTTGGTGGAAGGAGAAGGGGATTGGTGGGACACCAGAGGGAGAAGGTGGACACGAGGGTCCAGAACCCTGCTGATAGAGAAAGTGATTTGGAAGCTTCTGAAAAGAACCTGAAGCCTCAATAGGCTACCCAACAGGCTACCCCAATAGGCTACCAAAGATAAGAAGGGAAGCCAAGGAGGTTAAGAAGATTGGGAAGAGGGTCTCGTGATTACGCTGGAAAAGAGAATGTGGTTTGTTAAATAAAGTTGCACTCAGATGGAAGCATCACCTTGACTCCACTGCATTTTGTTGCCATATGGAAGCAAATGGACAAGTTAAACTGCCAGCCCAGGGCAAGAAGGGCAAGGCCACTAGGGGTCCCATAACAAAGTCATATCAAAATTTACAATTTTGGCCTTCAAACCTATCCTAGACATAAGGTCAGCTTATAGTTGAGTACATATGGTAGTTTATTTATATAAAAAAAGAATCAACACGCATGCAGAACTCTCTCTCTCTCTCTGTCTCTCTCTCTCTCTCTCTCTCTCTCTCTCTCTCTCACACACACACACACACACAAACTAAAATATGAAAGATGGCAGTGGATAGCGACTTTTAGGATACATTACCAATTCCAGAAGCCAGGCCCCAGTGTGGAAGAAACCTGCGAGTTGGAGGGGCTCAGTCTGCTGCTTTGGGGCACAGATAGCAGTACTGAGGGGTCAAGTTGAATTCAACAGAATTTCTGCCTAATTCCAACTGGACCAAATTGAGGGCAGCCTAAATGGGCAAATTTATGGGGTGAACTGTGTCTTAAGGCAGTTCTCAGGAGTCTGAGTGCTTTTTCCGGGAATCAATGGAATTCCCAGCTGGTGAATGGTTTCACCTTCAGAGTTACAAAAGGAATATTTTTGGTTGATGGGGTGACATTGATTTTAAAAAGCAGTGATAAAATCCAGATACCTCAGGGAATTTGGGACAGGATGAAGTGCTGGGAAATACAATGGAGGCTAGCAGAGAGATTGGTTTACTAGTTTAAGCTGACAGACCTCTTTTGTCTTTGACCTTCAAGAGGAAATGCACATGGCAGGGAGTTGGGAAGAAGCATTATTTACTCCCATTAAGTTACATGGGTCCTTTCCACATTCCCTCGGATCTTATATGACCACTCATGAGAAGTTAGAGTCATAGAATCATAGAATCATAAAGGTGGAAGAGACCACAAGGGTCATGAAATCCAACCCTCTGCCATGCAGGAGCACTCCCAACAGATGGCCACCCAGCCTCTTTTTAAAAACCTCCAAAGAAAGAGATTCCATCACAATCCAAGGCAGCATATTCCGCCATTAAATAGCTCAGCCTCTGACCATCAGGAAATTTCTCCTGAGATTTAGGTGGAATCTCTTTTCCTGTAGTTTGAATCCATTGCTCCTTGTCCTAGTCTCTGGAACCATGGAAAATAAGCCTTCGATATGACATTCTTTCAAATATTTAAACATGACTGTCATGTCCCCTCTTAATCTTCTTTTCATCAAGCTAAACATCCCCAGTTCCCAAGTCACTCCTTATAAGGCATGGCTTCCAGACCTTTCACCCTTTTGGTTGTCCTCTTCTGGGCACGTTCCAGGTTGTCAACATCCTACTTCAATTGTGGTGCCCAGAACTGGACACAATATTCCAGGTGAAGCTTGACCAAAGCAGAATATAGTGGTACTATCACTTCCCTTGATCTAGACACTATACTCCTATTGATGCAACCAAGAATCACATTGGCTTTCTTGCTGCCCCATCACACTGATGACTCATGTTCAGCTTGTGGTCTACTAAGGGTCCTAGATCCCTTTCACATGAACTGCTGTCTAGCCAGATGTCTCCCATTCTATATCTGTGCATTTCATTTTCGCTACCTAGGTGTAGGATCTTAAATTTCTCCCTGTTGAAATTCATCTTGTTAGCTTTAGACCAGCTCTTTAATCTGTCAAGGTCAAGTTCACTTGGCTTGCAATGATCATCATGATCTTTCCAGGATCATACCACTGGCTTCTGTACAATAGCTGCTATTATAACAAAATATAACAAAATATTTGGGCCCCAAAATAATGCAGGGTATGCAGAGTGTGCTAACACCACTAAGAAAACTGTTCTATCTATGAATCACCAGTTGGCCCTCGTTTTTTTTCTTTGTAGGATGTTAATTTTAAACTCTCCAGCATGCTCTGATTGCTTTCCTCATTGACTTCTCATCAGTGGTTTGCCTGGCCTTCACATATTCTTATTTTAAATCAGTGCCTTGAGGCTTTTCTTGGTCACATGCTGCAAAATCCTGAACAACTCCTACTCTTACAGTTAAAAAAAGATTGGGGGAGGATGTGGGAGAGGCATATAAAATTATGAATGGCATACTCAGAGTAAGTAGAACTTTTCTCTCTGTCTCTCCCTCTTTCATGTTTAGGAGTGTTTAAAATCTCTCTCTCTTCATTTCATTGCTTTTCTCCAAATCCCACTTGTATTTCCCTCCCATTCATAATTTTTATTAAGTTGCAATACTTTGTGATATTTTTCCATTCGGGGAAATTTATGCATTTTTAAAAGCATTTTTTTTTTAAAAAAAATCTAATTTAACAATTTGAGTTAGGGGTGTCATTCTTTCCAAATTTTCTTCTCAAAGGATGCAACGTCAAATCATTTTAGCAATTTTCTCTGTGAAAAGTCTTTGAAACTTGTCCTGTACTCTCAAAGTCTGTTTGCAGTTGGAGACTTATTATTCTGTTCAAAATGCACCCGTGGTATTTTTTTTTGCACTAAACAAACATTTTCTGCACAGATAATAATTTTTCTACACAAAATAATATTTTTGTGGGAATTATGTAGCTGGTCCACTTGTTGTTGAACTGCAACTCCCAGCATCCCTCACCATTGACTAAGCTGATTAAGGCTGTTGACGTTTTAGTTCAATAACATGCAGAGGGCCACATAAATCCCACATTTGACTTGCAGAATATTCTGCCATTCAGCTAAATGGCTTGTAAATGGCTTAGAGGCTGTCTGACTAAGAGGACTATGGAACATACATGTAGAAAGGAGTCACTGTTGTCCTCCATGCTGACTTTTGTGGTTGTGTGTCTTTGAGTTGACTCCAGTGTATGGTGACCCTGACAGGTTTCTTTTGGCAAGATTTAATCAAAAGAGGTTCTTCATTGCCTTCCTCTGATGCTGAAAGAGTGTGATTTGCTTATGGTCAACAAGTGGGCTTTCATGGCTGTGTGCTGATTCAAACCCCTCTCTCCCTGGGATCTGTCATTTTGTAAAGTATTGAGATTTCTCTGCCAGATAGCTCTAGTCCCTCCCCAAACTATAAATCAGAGGATTCCATAGGATGCAGCAGCTTAAAAAGTCAGTGTGACTGCATCAATAGGAGTATAGTGACTAGATCAAGGGAAGTAATAGTACCACTCCATTCTGCTTTGATCAGACCTTACCTGGTGTACTGTGTCCAGCTTTGGGTACCACAATCCAAAAAGGATGTTGAGAAGCTGGAGCATTTCCAGAGGAGGGTGACTAAAATATTGAAAAGTTTGGAAACCATGCCAGGCCGGCACTATGGGCTGGCTGGGGGCGGAGTCAGAGCATAGTGTCTCCATAATGTATGCTCCAGCTCTGCCCCCAGGGCATCATGACACCATGTGCCACTCCACATGGTGCACAGTGTTATGGTGATCCTCCGGCAATGCATCCACATGACACAGTGCTGAAGGAGTGCCGTATAGCTGTGGTGCCATGGTTATTGCACCCTGGAAAGGCTGGATCAGGGCCGCAGTGTGTGGTTGCCGCAGCCCCAATCCAGCTAGGAAAGGGGCGTTGTTGTGCCATCCCTTAGGGGCTGGTCTGAAGAGCCCCTTAGGGAACTGGATGTGTTTAGTCTGGAGAAGAGAAGTTTAAGAGGTGGGATGATAGCCAGTATTTGAAAGAATGTCATACTGAGCCAGTGTGGCATAGTGGTTTGAGTGTTGGACTATGATTCTGGAGACCAGGGTTTGATTCCCAGCTCAGCCATGAAGCCCACTGGGTGGCTTTGGGCAAGTCACACTCTCTCGGCCTCAGGGGAGGGCAATGACAAACCTTCTCTGAGCAAATCTTGCCAAGAAAACCTCATGATAGGTTAACCTTAGTGTCGCCCTAAGACGGAAATGATTTGAAGGCACACAACCCCCACACACAACATACTGAAGACAGAGCAAGCTTGTTTTCTGATACTCCAGAGACTAGGACATGGAGCAATGGATGCAAACTATAGGAAAAGAGATTCCATCTCAACATTAGGAAGAACTTCCTGACAGTAAGATCTGTTTGACAGTGGAACATGCAGCCTCAGAGTGTGGTGGAGTCTCCTTCTTTAGAGGTTTTAAAACAAAGGCTGGATGTCCATCTGTTGGGAGTGCTTAAACGGCAGAGGGTTGGACAGGATGCCCCTTGGGTCTCTTACAGCTCTGTGAGATTATCTGGACCAATCTGTACAGGGCTTTAAATGTCATAGCCAACACTTTGATCTATGTCCAGAAACAGATCTCTTATTGTGAAAGACCAACATACTAATGACTACCCAGCACTCCTCAGTTAGGACTCTCTGTCCTAAGCAGATTGCTGGGACTGATTCCTCTCAGTCCAGTCTAGCCAAGCTTTAAATTTTTTATTTTTATTTTCTTAGGTTCTCTCAGTTCTCTCACTTCTCTACAGTTAGAACACTCAACTGTTTGCTTTCAGACATGGTTACCACCTGTTTGCAATACTCTGTTGGAAGAGAACATCTGTATTAGGTTAGCACAGCTAGTCAAAATGTTTACTAGAACTGCTTAATAGGAAAATCAATACCAAGCACTTCTCGTCTGGTTTCTTCGGCAAAGGAGAAGAGGGAGTGAAAAGAAGAACACACTGACACGCAAACACTGAATGAATGAGAGGGGAAAAGAAATCCTGGCCTAAGTCCAGCTTCAAAAACGGAATAGGAGAGAACAAAGGGAAAAGCAAGGACATGCTCTGCTGCCTTTGGAGAGATGTGGGGTGTTAGATGGTTGTTGTCACAGGGGCAGTGTACCCCTATAAAGAAGCTGTGACTGGGGCCATGTTCAGTGGTATATTCGTAGGTCTTGAACCTGATTTATGGCTGTCAGCTTCTCTCTCACTGTGTTCTGACAAGCTCTGCAGCCGGTAGTATAAACTTGTTCAAGCTTGAAGTGACATTTCTGTGCTAAGAGCATTTTCCATCCTCCCTGGTCTCTTCTTTGCTCCTCAGCATGGAGGATCCCTATGCTCCCGTTATGTAGCTGCAAGAAGTAGATTTCCCCTAAACCCAAGCATGTACAGACTGTAGCCAATGGCTTTCTGGAAAGAGGAGACCATTTTCATGGGCAGAATTTTATTGCCACCTTGAAAGATGCTAATGGGAAGTAGGAATGGGTGAGAATTCCATTGCAATTCCTCTTGGATAAGAATTTACTGGGAATCACATGTTTCATCCTGATTGGCATGAAAAAGAACAGTAAGTGGGAGAAAACTAAATGGCTAAGGCATTATAATAAGAAAGTTCATTGAATGATAGAGTCAGAAGCAAGGGCCATGTTGTCCAACCCCTGTCATGCAGGGATACACAACTAAAGTGCTTGTATGAGAAACAGTTTTACTATATATATCTTTTAAACATGTGTTTTATTCTTTTAATAACTATCTGTTTTAATACTGTAATAATTTAATTCCTTTTTAATGTACTTTTTTCTATGTTTTTAATTGTACTGGTTTTCAATGTTGTGAAGTCACTCTGAGTCCCAGTTCTGTGAAAAGAGTGGGATACAAATAAATACAACAACAACAACAGTTTAAAGACCTCCAGAGAAGGAGAGTCCACCACTTTCCAAGGCAGCTTCATCCCCTTTGAACAACTCTTACAATTAAGAAGTTGTTCCTAAGGTTTAGGTGGAATCTCTTTTTTTTGTACTTTGAATTCACTAGCTTTAGAATAGCAGAAAACAAGCTTGCTCCATCTTTTACATGATATAATAATAATAATAATAAGTTTTATTTATAAACTGCTATTCCACGTTGATCATAGCGGTGTATAGATATGCCTTCAGATATTTAGAATCATAGAATCATAGAGTTGGAAGAGACCGCAAGGCTATCCAGTCCAACCCCCCGCATGCAGGAATAAAGATGGCTATCCTATCGACTCTCATTCTTGTTTCATTAAAGATAAACATATGTAGCTCCTTAAGCTGTTCCTCACAGAACAGTTTCCAGATCTGGGATTATCCTGTTGGCCCAGGACTGGACACAATACTTTGGTGGAGGTCTGACCAAAGTCTGGACTCAATGTTCTTTTTGAAGTGGCTTAGTATTACATTGGCTTTTTGGGCTGCTGAGTTACTCTGTTGACTCATGTTTAGCTTCTGGTCTATTGAAAAATATGGACAGTGAAGAAAGTGGATAGGAAGATAATCAACTCATTTGATATGTGATGCTGGAGAAGAGTTCTGAGGATACCATGGGCTGCTGAAAAGACAAACAAATTGGACCTAGTGCAAATCAGGCCTGAACTCTCCCCAGATTCCAAGATGACTAAAGTGAGGCTGTCGTACTTTGGCCATATCATGAAAAGACATGACCCACTAGACAAGGCTTGGTAAGATAGAAGGCAGTAGGATAAGAGGAAGATACCATTCCAGATGGATAGACTCTCTTGGGTAGATAATACCTCTCTAGGAATTTCTAGGGCCTCCAGTACAACTCCCTAGTCAACATCTGCCAGAAGTTGACCATAGAATTACTCTGGTGGACCTACAAATACCTAGAGGAGTGTTGTCTCTAGGAATCTCTAAGCCCTCCAACATGACTTCTGGCACATGTTGCCCATATAGTTGTACTGGATTAGAGATTCTTAGGAAAAACATATTAATCAAATCCGTGAATAATTAAATCTCCAATAGTCAAAGCTGCAGATGTGGAAGGCTGACTGTTATGTCCATTCTCCTCTACAGTCCTTCTTAAGATAGCAACAGAAAGTGACATGGTTTTACTTTCTGTCTCCACTTTGAGAAGGACTACAGAGGAAAAAAGAATTATTTGGGTTTGCTAGTGTATGTTGGGAATCTAGAGGGTGGATCTGGGGAAGAAATTAGCCCTTGACCCCCATGTAGTTTTCTACCCCTGTGATAGAGGATCCAAGTATGTTAATGTTGGAACAAGAGCTTGGAAAGGTTACTTCATCAGAAAACAATTCCAGCTGGCCATGTTGGCTGGAAGAGTTTGGAAGTTGGAGTCCAAAATATCACTTTGGAACAGCCTTGACTAGAAACCTTTCAGAGATTCTTTCAAAGTGTGTTCATGGGCAATGATCTGGCATGCTAAGCATGCCACAGTTCAGACATATAAAGATGTGACACCTGCCTTATAAAACTGACATCACAGGAGAAGGAGCAGCTTTTTAAAAGGCCGTATTAAACTTTGTACAATAGGGAGAAACCGTGTTACCATCCTCCTCCTCAGGCTCATAAAATCCAGACCAGGTTATTGCAAACTGCAGTGAGCTCGTATTTTAATAACAGTAATTATAAACTCCTTCAAGGGAACTTGGGATTCTGCTGTTTCAGCGGTTTCTGTCCGGACATGCAGGCATGGGAGAGGATGAGGTCCATTGCTCCATGTGTCTTGAAGAAGTCTCTGTGTTGTAAACAGGCAGTTGGATCCAGGGTCTGCCTTCCACTAGCAAAGGTCTTCATGTGGAGAAAATCTTACCTGATTTTCAGGGAGTCATCCCTCCACCTGCACCATGTTTTACTCTCTTCAGTGTGGTTCCCCAATCTTCTGGGAAACTGGGATTCTGAGAAACTGTAGTTCCCGCAAAAGTAATATTTCTGAACTTTGCTATCTAGCCTGCTGAAAGGGCTACTATGGGGCAGGGGAGAAGGAACATCCCTATCCATCAACCTGTGGGCACTTGCTCTCATTACCTGATAGTCTGAAGCAAACCTTGGGGGCAACATTTATGAATAACGCTAAAAAGAACAAATTATATGCAAATGTTTGCTCAGATTTTGAAGCGATTGCTCAGAATACAGTACACCTCAGTTAACAAAATAGATGTGCCCCTGGCTATCACTTCTTTAACTGTTTGTTGTTGTGTGTCGTCATGTGATTTTCGACTTATGGTGAACCTAAGGCAAACCTACCATGGGGTTTGCTTGGCAAGTTTCTTCAGAGGAGGATTTGCCATTGCCATCCTCTGAGGCTGAGAGAGTGTGACTTGCTCAAGGACACCCAGTGGAGTTACATGGCTGAGCTACAATTTGAATCCTGGTGTGCAGAGTCATAGTCCAATTCTCAAACCACTGTGCTTCACTGCCACCCAGAAAATTTTGTACCAGAGGCAAAACTAACATGGAAAAAATATGGCCTACATTGATGTATGAGGCATGACTGGAAGTGATGACACAGCACTCCTGATTTCACTTTTTGGTTATTTTTCAGTTGATTTCTATGTTTCTAAAAATATTTTTAGGATATTGGGAGCACTTGGAGGATGTAGAGGCAAAGGCACTGTATTTTGTGGAGGATTTGACCTCTTTTGTATGTCCTATACCAGCAGAAAGAGAGAGAATTCTCTCTCTCTCTCTCTCTCTCATCTATTTATTTTGGCAGTTTTCTGGATGAAGAATCACCTAATTTTCTCAATTGGGAAATGATCTTAGTGTTTGGGAGGCATAGGGTACTTGTGGCCCATAAGCCTCCTATTGACAGACACTGCTGCACAGAAATCAAATGGACTAGCAACTGAATCTAACTTGAACTTCATCAGTGGGATGCAAACTTCCTACTAACCTGAAGGGGCAAAACAATTCAGGTAGTACAGGATATGCTTTTTGTGTGTTTGTGAGGGAGTAAGAATGGGGAAGGAATAGCTGGAAGACAGCCATTGCTGATCCTCAGTATCTGCCTCCAAAGATAGTTGCCTCCTTGGGCCTAATCATAGAATTCATAGAATCATAGAATCATAGAGTTGGAAGAGACCACTAGGGCCATCCAGTCCAACCCCCTGCCATGCAGGAAATCACAACCAAAGCATCCCTGACAGATGGCCATCCAGCCTCTGCTTAAAGACCTCCAAGGAAGGATACTCCACTACACTCCGAGGGAGTTTGTTTCACTGTCAAACAGCCCTTACTGTCAGGAAGTTCCTCCTAATGTTGAGGTGGAATCACTTTTCCTGGAGCTTGCATCCATTCCTCTGGGTCTTGTTCTCTGGAGCAGCAGAAAACAAGATTGCTCCCTCCTCAATATGAAATCCCTTCAACTATTTAAACAGTGCTATCATATCACCTCTTAACCTTCTCCTCTCCAGGCTAAACATCCCCAGCTCCCTGAGTGTTTCCTCCAAAAAGGGCATGGTTTCCAGGCCCTTCACCATTTTAGTCGCCCTCCTTTGGACACACTCTAGTTTCACAATGTCCTTTTTGAATTGTGGTGCCCAGAACTGGACACAATATTCCAGGTAGGGTCTCACCAAAGCAGAATAGAGTGGCATCATTACGTTGCTTGATCTAGACACTATACTTTTATTGATGCAGCCTAAAATTACATTGGCCTTTTTAGCTGCCACACTGTGGCAGCCAACACAAAATGGTAGCCTGGAATTCCCCCCACCTTACTTCTAATTTTTAGATTGATTTTGTTTTTTGAAACAAAGCTCATTATCATTTGCCTTCACTATTGTTATAGGAAGGGTAGATAATGCTTCATGGCATCAGAAGTTATGGTAAGTCAAAATACTGTATATATTCATGTATAATCCTAGACATTTTAGTCAAGAAATGACTCCCAAAACCTGAGCCAACCTATCGATGGGTCAGTGTAAGTACTGCACATTAACACTTATCCCAAAAAGGAACCAGGAGCCAGACTGGCAAAGTGTTGGATTGTGACTCAGGGTTTGATTCTGTGCTCGACCATGAAACTCATTGGGTGACCTTGGGTAAGTCACATGCTCTCAGCTTGAGGGGAAAGCAATGGCAAACCTCCTCTGAACCAATCTTGCCAAAGCAAACAAACAAAGAAACCCTATGATAGGTTCACCTCTGGGTCACCATAAGTTAGAAACAACTTGAAAACATACAACAAGAAAGGCCCCATCCCCTGATGAAAGGCAAGAGTGTAATCCGTCCTGGAAGCATTGACTCCACCCTGCTATCTCATTCATCCAGCCTTTATGGTGAGCACAAACAGTTGGGCCTGCTGGGATTTTCTTGTTTTCTCTGACATTGTTTTCCTTTGCTTTATCCTTTACATCCTCTCCCCTGCCAAGTCCTTAAGTTGTACCCTCAACTTATCCACTGGTGATATCAAAATCCATAATTTTGGCCTCCAAACCTGCCCTTGATTTACATTAGGTTGATTTATACTTGAGTATATATGGTAGTCATTGAGGTGCATGAGAGAAATGTATGATAATGTGTGAGTATGTGTGTGTGTGTGGGGGGTAAATCCCTAGGGCCTAGACCTCTGGAAGGTCACAAAATAAATGTTCATAGTTAAAGACATCAGGGGCTGACTTGGGCCTGAAACTAGGGTTGCCATAAGGCAGGACCTCCAAACTGGGACAAATGTAGGACAAATGTAGGGCACATTTTCAAATGTAGGACATGTTTTTTAAAAATGGAGGACACATGAAAAAACTGATAATTTTTTTAAAATGTTAATATAAATGCATGTTTCTTAGGCATGCTCAAAATGGAGGACATTTTGGCATTATTCCTAGACAGAAGGCTGAAATGTACTTCTCTTTCTGGCCAAACACCCCCCCCCCCAATTCTACAAGAACATTTCCCACTCCCAAGCAGGCATAGCATTTGCAAGACCACAGGCAGTCCCTTGTGCCACTGAAAACTACATTTCCCACTTCCAAGCAGGCATAGCATTTGCAAGACCACAGGCAGACCCTTGTGCCATTGCAAACTACATTTCCCACTCCCAAGCCTTCTTAGGAATTCCCCCTTCCTCCTTTTCCTTGCCCCCTCCAACCCCCCCAAACCCCTCGCCCCCTCTTTTTCCCAGGTATGTCTCAACTTAGGAGGGATTTATGGGACAGATCCAAAGCCTTTTTCCTTTTCTAATGGGGGCAAAGCCTTGAGAAGCCCTGGACCCCTGAGAAGAAGAGGAGGGGGGCTTAGAGAGAGGAAGAAAGAGAAAAAGAAGATGAGGAGGGGGAAGAAAGGAAGAAAAAGGAGAGGAGGAAGAGGAGGGGAAGAGGAGGAGAAGAAAAAAAACGGAACAATAATAAGAAGAGAAGGAGGGGAAAGAGAAAGGGGGAAGCAGCAGCTTGCCTGAATGTAAATTCCTCCCTGCTCGGATGTTGCCCAAATAAGGAAGCAGAGGGCTGGCCAATAGAGGCAGGGCAGTGCAGCAGACCCCGCCCCTGCTGGGTTCAGTCCTCCTGCTGCTGCTGCTCCAGGCATGCTTCACCAGCAGCACTCTATAGAAGGCAGGCAGCAGCCCTGGGAGCTCAGAGTTGGGCAGCCACCCGGGGGCGGGGGCGGGGGCGGGATGGGACCGGGCACGCCCCCAGGGGGCGGGAAAGTCCCGCCCACCAGCGTGAAATGGCAAGCCTACCTGAAACAGGCGGGTCCAAAGGAACAGTGTGTGGCTGTGCGGTGCCGATTGCACCAGGGCCGCAGCAACCGTATAAGCCCAGTCCCGATCCAGGCTGCTCCTGCAGGCCTAAACTGGTACACTGAAAGAAGTGGATCCTATCCACTCCTTCCTGGCTTGATTCTCAGATTCTGCGTGCTTCCCATGAGACACAGACTGACTATGGGGTGAGGGTAGTGATTGGAGAAACCCATGTTTTTCTCTTCGTTCAGTGAGACCTTGAGGAGAATTTTTTTAAAAAATATTCTTTCCACAAATCCCCCTTTCAAATGGTGATTTCTTCTCTCCCCTTCAGATTTCTCTGAATGACAATAAAAGACAAGTCGAATAATTACGCTAATTACTTTGCATTTCAAACTGACTTACCATGTCAAAAGGAAGTTTGGCAGAGGTTTAAAGCACATTCCTATGCTTTAAAAAAGCTGAAGGCACACACACAAAAGGGGGGGGGGAAGCCCAGTCTCAACAAATAAACTGTGAAGCCCCAAGAAGAAATGCTAGAGGGTACCTTCAAGGATCATCCAGTCCAACCCCCTTCTGCTATGAAGGAATACATGGGATCCAACTCTGCACCTCTCCCATGGTGATGCAATAATAATAATAATAATAATAATAATAATAATAATAATAATAATAATTGGCAAGGAGAGTGCAGAATATCCATGAGTGAGAGAGTGTGACTTACCCAATGTCACCCTGTGGATTTACATGGCTGAGCTGGGATCAGGACTCTAGCCTCCCAGTTCACCCTAGAAATTCACTGGCTGACCTTGGGCAAGTCACTTGCTCTCAGCTTCAACTCCAACTCTGCACCTCTCCCATGGTGATGCGATAATAATAATAATAATAATAATAATAATAATAATAATTGGCAAGGAGAGTGCAGAATATCCATGAGTGAGAGAGTGTGACTTACCCAATGTCACCCTGTGGATTTACATGGCTGAGCTG
>NC_056522.1:11434716-11476776 GCF_019175285.1 Sceloporus undulatus
AGATCCGGACTCTAGCCTCCCAGTTCACCATAGAAATTCACTGGACCCAGAGAGTGTGACTTGCCCAAGGCCTCCCAGAGGTCTCCTATGGCCATCCAAGCCCTGAGCTCCCTTTCCCCATGACCTCTTGGAAACGGGGCTGTTGTCGTGTGTTGTGACTTTTAGGACTCTCCTGGTATGCAAGGCTTGTTGGGGGGGCAGTGCCTCCCTTTGAGGCTGAGAGAGTGTGTCTTGGCCAAGGTGGCCATCCAAACCCTGAGATATAAGAAAATAACAACAACAACAATATCTGGGTATTGTAGTTTTGTGAGACATTTAGCCTTCTTTGTCAGAGAGCTCTGGTGGCACAACATACTACAAATCCCAGGATTTTCCATAACATTAAAGTATTGTCGAACTGGATTATTTCTGCAGTGTGCAGCCTTATTAGACTGCAGTTCCCAGCAGTCTGTGGTGCTATCAGAGCAGCTTACAAATTGTTAGACATTTCCCTGCCCTCTCTCTCTGCACCTCTCCCATGGTGATGCTAAGAGGTCATGAAATAATAATAATAATAATAATAATAATAATAATAATAATAATAATAATTCTCTTAGCCTCAGAGGCAGGGCATGACAAACCTCTCTCCCCAGCTCTCTCAAGGTGATGCTAAGGCAAACCTACGTTTATTTTGCAGTGTGTGTGTGTGTGTGTGTGTGTGTGTACTTGAATTTCTTGGCCTTGGAGAACCCAAATGTCTCCACTGCAAGGTAGTCTCCAGATCATAGTGATGTAACTGTATTTCATGAAAGTGATTAGTCATTTTTTGATCATCAAAATACCTTTCTTAATCCAAAAAACTGTGGCCAAGACCTTTCCTGCTAAGTTTTGAGACTTGAATTTCTTCTCTTCTGTGAGAATTTGAATGTCAGACCATGGCATAAAGGGCAGAAGGCCTCACCTTTTGTTCTTTTGTTTTTCAAACCAAAGCTGTGAATGAGCAAAGTTGGAGTAAGAATCACCCTAACAAAAGAAATAGCCTCCAGGATGAATGGTAGCTTTCCTTACACAAAATATGCAAATCCTGGCCATCCGAGAGTCAGCTGAAAGTTTTGTCTCTTCCCCTCATTTCGAAATGACTAACAATCAAAATTCTTACTCATTGATCGAGAACTGCTCAGAATTTCTTCTCTCTAAAATGTTATTGAAATTGTCGAATTAGGCATATTTCTCCTAATTTTTGAATTTTGGAGAATATTCTTTACATACCTAGGTGAGGGTTTCAGAAGCTGTACAGTAGTCAAGGGGTGCTTTGGGTGATGTAGAATACTAAACTTCATGGTGCATACAGAGGTGTTAGGTCAACTTAGATGTGCACACACTAGAACAGGACGTTAGCCAGCAAGAACCAAAAACTGCCTTTTTTGAAGACTGTATCACAGTGGAAAGAAAATTACTGAAATTACTCAGTGCTTCCTTTGAGAATGAAATTAGTGAAGAATTGCATCCATAGATATGACATGGGGCTGTGTTATCTTCACAGTGACAACTCTTTGTCCTCCATAATGCCTAGTTCCCTTCTGCCACAAATGAAAATGCAATCAGAATCAGGAATGCCAATCTTAATTCATGTTATATATACATGCAAGGACAAATAAAATTTTGTAGCTTTTTCACCACTGTAGAGGAAATAAATATATTTGAGCAGGAGTGATGTGTTCTGTGATATTTCAAATATGGAAGAGTGCACACTCCCCATACCATTTTTGTGCAGAAAACCTGTGGAGTTCTTGTTTTGTTTTTTCAACATAGGAAACAATGCTTCATGTGTAAAATATTCTATCTTAGGACCAGAAGTGTTTTGGACTTTGATGTTTTTCAGATTTTGGAACATTTGCATATACTTAATAATAGATCTTGGCAATGGGACCCAAGTCCAAACATCAAATTCATATATGTTGCATATATACCTGTCACACATAGCCTGAATTTAATTTTATACATAATATTTTTAATAATTTTGTACATGAAACAAAGTTTGTGTACATTGGACCATTAGAAAGCAAAGGTGTCACTATCTTAGCCACCAATGCAGACAGTTTTGGAATATTTTGCATTTCAGAATTCTGGGTAAGGAAGATGCAATGTGCATAATCAGAATTAGACATCTGGATGTGTAACCTGGAGTTACATATCTGTAACAGATCTGTATTCGCAATTGTGGTAGTGTTGCCAGAATTGTAATTCTGCCCCTAACTACTTTACCAGGCATCAGTTGCACAGAAAAAAAGAGGTCTGTTCTGCTGATGATTGGAGTACTGGTAGATAATATTTTCAGCTTGCACTTGCCAGACAGCAAGGCTGTTACAATCAGAATCAGGATCCCTGTTGCAGTTCCTTGTTGCAGCTTTGCTAGCTGGCAGGTCAAGGTGTAAATGTCATGTGCTTATACTCAATTACCAGCAGTGCATCTCCCCTTCTCTCCTTGTGGCAGATGCCTGGATAAGTAGATTTGGGAGCCTCCGGCTGGGAGATGTTACTTAGTAGGACATAACTAAGGTAGTTACCCAACTAATATTAGAATTCTGGTCCCTATTTCCTGCACAAAAAACATGTCTTTTGGGGAAAATAAGCTTTGTGTGTCATGTTGTGTTGTGGTGTGTGTGTGTATGTGTGTGCGCACGCACACAAAAATGATCTGTATTTCTGCACAGAATAATTCTCTGGAACATATTCGGATGTGCAAATATCTGGAACAAACTGGGGGAAAATCACTGCTGTCTTATTCTTCCTTGTTTTGTGAGTGTTGGGAAACACTCTTCTCAGTTGGGAGATGAACTACAATGACTAATACTTGCATCCCTGGACAGAATGAAGTGGATTGCCTCTAAGAAAGTTTGGTGAAAAATTGTTCTCTGTACCAGTGTTTCCCTTGAATATTTCATTTCATTTCTGTCTCCCTTGATGACTGCCATTTCTTTTACAGTCTTTAGTTACAACTTTGTGACAGTCTGACAGAACTGTGTTGCTTATGATCCTTCGTGGTGTCAGAGTCACTGGTGGGAACTGCACAACTACGACAAGGGTTGTTGTTTCCAGGCCAGTTATATTGGCATTCTGGGTTCTGTCTGGGCACAGTCAGCTGCTGAATGACTGCAGATGGGTTGTGCAGAAAGGATCTGTATCGCTGCCTCCCATTGAGCCATTGGGAGGCCTTTTGTTTGCAACCCTGGCTGGTAGCCAAGCTTGGAAATTTGCACTCCTGACCCTTTGATTAGTCAGATGTACATTAGCAGCGGCAAAGGGGGAAAAATGAAGCCCAGATCATTTTAAGCTTAATCATGTGGAAAGTTTTGCATTTGTTTTAAATTCAGGTTTAACCTCTAATGAAATTTGGATCCAGATGGCTGACCTTAAAAAAGTAAGGGGATCTAGGAAAAGCATTCGACCTCCCCCTCATGACCATTGCATTTGGTGTGTGAGACTGAAGACTCGAGCTGCACAGTTACATGACAACTGTGCAGTGCTATAGAACCTGGTGAGGTTTGCTGAACACAGGGCCTGGAAATAAGTTTCAGGGTCCAGTAAGGCTCACCTTGAAGGAAAAGTGGAAACGAGGCCCAGAATCTTTCCCCTTGGATTAAAAACTTGAATTAAAATCTGAGTTAGAAATATCTTTACTCTAAAGGGATGTGTATAGGTAAATTGCCACTGGGCCTAAAGTTCACTTCTAGGTCATGCTCAAATGAGGGGGGGGGGGGAAACCTCTCTTTTGGACCTAAAATGGGCTGTGTGTGTTGTGTACCTTCAAGTTGTTTCCAACTTATGGCAAACCCTATCATGGAGTTTTCTTGGCAAAATTTGTTCACAGGAGGTTTGCCTTTGCCTTCCCCTGAGGCTGAGAGCATGTGACTTGCCCATGGTCACCCCGTGAGTTTCATAGTTGAGCTGGGATTAGAACCCAAGTCTGTAGTCTAACCCTCAAGCAACAACATCATGCTGGCTGAGCCCTCCCAAAATGGCAAATTTCCATGCACATTCCCTAGCAGTTGTTAGAGTGTATTTTGAGGTCAACTTTTTCCCCCCAATAATGGGGGCATTTGGGGAGCTGGGTACAAAAAAATAGGCCTGAGGGCAGTATATGGGCTAAAGTCTACACTATTCCCTCCCTGCACCAGGGAGGTAATCTCACTCCTTACTCACATATCTATCGAGCTTACCAGTGCTCAGTTGGTTCTCTCTAGAAGATCTCTCTGGATGGAGGCAACCATCTGTTGTCACAGTGGCTGTTCAGCAAGGCCACACCATGAAATTATTAAATTTGAAAGGTTGTTATTGTTATAATTCCAGATGATTAAATTTGGAGTGCACTGAGCTATTTTCTGATCATTTTTCAAGCCAATTGGTGTGAGCTGAAAGGAACACACTAATTTTCACTGTATACAGAATTAGCAGCCTGGCCAGTTCATGCAAACAGCCCAAGATAGGGATGCAATTCTTTGCTAATTTCATTCACAAAGAAAACAATGAGTAATTTTATCATTTTTCTTCCTGCTATGAGAAATCGTCAGAGACTAGTGGCAGTTTGCAATGTATTCTGCACAAAATTCACACACAGTTTTAATTGCGAAGATTCTCATTAGTCCAGGATTTTCCAGGTAAGGGTTTCCCAATGTTGGAGAAGCACATGTTCAAAGATTTAGAATATTTTATTCTTCTTTCCATCCCTTGTCCAATATGATGATATTTTCCTCAAACTGTATAATTTCATTTTGCAAAGGTGGATCTCATGACCCAAACCATTTGTATGTATGAAACAAGAATGTCAGATGGAGTGGGCAACTTTGATAGTTCTAGGGGTCGTTTTCTGTACCCATGACCCCCAAAAGGTCAATTCTACCTCCCCATGAAACCCAAACTGGAACTGGCTGGAGGTACCCCTTTGATTTGGAAAAATGGGTAGTGTTTTATGCTAACCAATACAAGTGTGTGTGTATGTGTGTGTCCTCAACCTATTTTTTAAAAAATAATAATAAAAAAACAGTCTTGGAAGGGGTCATACTTTAGCCCCCTGTGAAGTAAGGAATGCCAATCTGAGATTCTTCTGCACATGCTGTTTTCTATGAGGACTTTTAGCATTCTTTTTTGTTTTGTTTTGTTTTGTCAATGATGGAGAATTTTGCCTGGAATCACTGATAACATGTCTGGACATTCCAGTAATGTTATCTGACATTGGTTTATTGAAAACTGAAGACTTTGTTGGTTTGTTGATGTAGACAAAGAACATCCTGCTACAAAGTATTCTTTTGTTGTGATGGATGTACATAGGCCCACTGGTATTAGTGCCATCAACTGGAGTGAAGTTTGCAGGAACAGTCCCTCCAGTGGGACAAAATATTATGAAGTGGAGTATATGTAGAGTGCTTATGCTTTTCTGTTTTGTAATCGCAAACCTGAACAGAGAATAGAAAGAGAAATCATAGTATAATTATTTTCAAAATCTGAACACTGGACTGGGCATGTGGAAATAGTGGTCCAGTGTCTACCAAGAGTGGATATAACCCAAGATTTTAATAATAGGACAGGCCCAATGCCATTGGGCCTGAAGAGGAAGAGCCCTCACCTCCCTCCTTCTAACTGTCATCTTCTGGCCTTAGAGGGAGTGAAATGACAGGCCCAATGCCATTGGGCCCAGCCTCGATTAAGAAGAAGAGCCCTCCCTCCAGTCCATCTGCCTTGGTCAGAGGGAGAGAAGAATGCTGGACCTGATCCCCCCCCCATTCCCTTCTCCTTTTGTGTCGTGTCTTTTTAGATTGTAAGCCTGAGGGCAGGGAACCGTCTATTACCCCCTCTGTTGTAAGCTGCCTGGATTCCCAGTGATTGAGCCACATATAAATAAATCCTATTATTATTTGAGGACTGCAGATGTTAAATGGCTAGAAAAATACATAAATGAACTGACTAAATGTTGAAGGTTGGTTTTATATTTGGAACAGAGCTTTAAAATAGCAACCAAGCACATGGTACACAAAACAGAGGTAGTCCAGGACAACTTAGATGTTACCCTAAATTTACAAGACTCTATGTTGTAAATATATGAGTTGTGGAAGATGCAAAACATGGCAGTTATATAGTCCAGTTCCTCTTTCCGCCTCTAGAGCTCATAGTAGAATTCAGGTATGCCTTCATGTCATGGCATTCCACTTCTCCACCTCCACAGGAAATTAGGGATAAAAACAATATATGTGGTGATATTGAGGTGTTACAAACCACCGCTTTGAGGTGGTCTCCCGGCGCTGCTGTTTGCTCCGTGAGGGAGCCGCCGCAGCCAAACCGCGCGGCTCCCTTACGGAGCAAAAAAGAAGCTCCAAAATGGAGCTTCTTCTGGCGGCGTGCTCATGACTCCGCGAGGCGCCAATGGCGCACTCGCGACATCATTAGTGCCGTGCGACGTGCGGACGCACAGCGTCCGTTACGTCAAGATGGCGGTGGCTGTGTGGAACGGCCGCTGCCATTTGTTATGGACAGAGTCCGTAACAGGAATAGGGGCGTCTGGAAGAGACACCCCCTTTTTAAACTGGGACGTCCTGAGGACGTCTCAAGTGGCGGTTTGTAACCCACCAATGTGTTTCTCAAGGGTTGAGGCACTCTGAAGGAAAGTGTTCTATGAAAATGCCCACATGGCATTTTTGCATACGGTATGCATGTATGCTCACTTTTATATGTTTTAAATGTATTCTTTTAAATTGTAAGCCACTTTGATTCCCAATTTTGGAAGAAAAGTGAGATGATGATGGTGGTGGTGGTGGTGGTGATGATGATGATTTGGGCAGAAAATACAATTTTCTTGTAGAAATATTGTTTTCTGTGCAGAAAATGCTGTTTCTTGTACAGAAAAATGCTGTTTTTCTGTGCAAAAATACCATCTGTGAATTTTTTGTTGAATAATTCAGAATGGCAAATCATATTTGAAAACTGTACTTTTTTTTCAAAGACTTTCTTACAATGGGATGAAAATTGCTAAAATTAGCTATAGCTTCTTCCTGGAAGTAAATCTTTTTTTCTTTTTCTTTTTGGAAGTAAATCAGAGAAGAATTACATCCCAAAAGGAAATAAAATCATCAGGGAACAAAGGTCACAAAACAATGAGATATCACGGCAAGGTCAAGGTTGTTCTGGAAGAGCATCCACCACCACCCCACAGTCTTTCTGGACTACGAGTCCCATCATCATCTGCCAATATGGGTTGGTGGAAATCCCAGTCCAAAACATCTAGGTTACAGGTTGGAGGAGGCTGACCTAGACACAACAGAGCAGAAGGAAAGAAAACACCAAACCACCATGTGATGGAACATCTGGTTTGGCTCCTTTATTTCCAGAGGGATACAATCCAGTATGTTTCATGCAACTTCCTAAACGAACAAAGGAAAACAAAACATGCAAATGACAATCAGCAAGGCAAGTGGAGGTTGGGGAATGAGGGCTGCAACATGCCAACCTGGAGGTGGCTGAATGTCCTGTCAACGTTATGATTTGGTGCTGTGATGCACCATGAAATGGAGGCCAGAGGGATTTGACAAACTCTTCTCTCTATTTCTATTTCTATTTCTTTTCCTTTTCCTTTTCTTTTAAAGAGCTGCTTTGAGGGAAGAGTTTAGCGATGGCAAGGAGTGAAACCAAGTGAGCCTGAAACAAGAGAATAACAACAAAACAGAAAGCCCAGCATGTGTCTGTAGCCTGGGGCAAGCTACAGCTGATGGATAAAGTGGCAGACGAAAGCCTCCCTTCATTTCCATTTTAATCTCTGCCGACTAATTGTCATCAATATCAGCAGGGTCAGTAGACCACTGGTGCAGTTCCTCCAACCTTTAGCAGACACAGAAGCTCTCTCCTGCTGAGCCCCCAAGAGAGTTTACCCTTGTGCTCATCTGCCCTCTTATCCAGGATGTTTCGGAGGGAGGGAGAGGGTTGTCTGGCTGGAAGGGCGGAGGCCACTCACCCAAGGGTCTGTCTTCCCTTGTCTCTGAATCTCTCCTTTTCTCATATACCCATTCCTTTTACTGCTTCCACCTGTCCCCTGTCTGGAACAGAAAGGGCCTTGCTGCTAATTTCTGAATAGCAAAGTCAGGTTTGCCCATGCCGTTGTAGTTCCAGTTTCTATGTATGGTTGTGAAAACTGGACAGTGAAGAAAGCTGAGAGAAAGAGAAAATCCATTCATTTGAAATTTGATGTTGGAGGAGCGTTGTGCAGACTGCCAAAAAGACAAATAAAGTGGTCCTAGAGTGACTCAAGCCTGACGTTATCCTAGAAGCCAAGATGACTAAGCTGAGATTGTTGTATTTCAGACCATATCATAAGAAGACATTGTTTGAAAAGTTAGTGATGCTTGGGGAGATAAAAAGCCATAGGAAAAGAGGGAAACCACACTACAGGTGGATGTACTCAATTAAGGAAGCCACAGCCCTGAGTTTGCCAGACCTGAACAGGGCAGTTGATAACAGGATGATCTGGAGGTCTTTTATTCATGGGGTGGTCATAAGTAAAAGGTGAGTTGAAACATGTCTACACTGGCCACTTAATCTGGGGCTAGTATAGAGCATTATGACCTAGACTGGTCCTGGACTGAGCACAATGGTAACCACATGCACTGGGTTGAATCTGGTGTGATGTCACATTGTTATATACATGGGCCAGCCAGACTGATACCACATCGACCCATCTCCTGTTTTCGGAGCCACTGCTGCCACTTCCTCGTGGGCAGAAGCTCTGTGTAAAAGCAGTGCACCACCCCTTCTATTGAGGAGAGAAATAGGTGCCTGGACATGCGATTAACAAGAAGTTCAGACACCCATTTCTATTCTCAGCAGAAGTAGCAGTGCACTGGGCAGGCTTTACATAAAGCATCTGTGAGGAAGTGCAAGCAGTGATGCCACAAACAGGCCATGATCTTTCACTGCACTACTCAGCACAGGGAAGGGGATGGCATAGCTCTTGGTGTGTGGACAATTAGGTCAGGCTGAACTATATCTGATCCACGTGTCTACACAGCAAAAGAACCTGAAGTCATTCCAGGGTTTCCAGTAATCACTGGTAATTCCCCCCTTTGTTTAGTTTGGAACAGTCAGGTTAAGGGAAGAAAAACAATAGCTGTATACTGCTCCAGGCTGGTTCTGAATGTATGGCCAATGCAAACAGGATCAAAGTGTCCGGAATGCTTTGATTGAGAGTTCCTGCATGACAGGAGGTTGGACTGGATGGCCCTTGTGTTCTCTTCCAACTCTAGGATTCTAGGATTGTATGAAAGTGGAATATGACATATTTTTTGAAGGATGATTATCAGAAGAATAATACTATATATGATTACGCTTGCCAGAATGGTAATAGTGCAATATTGGAAATCAGAAGAGGAGCTACAGGTAGATGAGTGGTTGTTAAAACTTAACAAGATCGGAGAGTTTGATAAACTCTCATATATCCTAGAGGACAAGAAAAGGGATAGTATAGAAGCAGACTGGGCACAGATTGTGGTGTATTGGGAGAAGAGATGGGGTTTTGATAAAAAATCTGGTTTAATTTTGTATGTATTGTATATATTTATATTGTATACAAATATATTTATTTAATGATAAAAAGATGCATAGATGTAGACCAGAATAATGCATTTTTTCATGAAAATCGAAGTTATAAATATTGGAGAAAATATAATTTGGAGAATACATATGGGCATACACTCCTTATTAAGGATGGAAAGGATATAATTTTAAAAAGAAAAAGATTTAAGGGGTATGATATAGGAGAGGGTATGTTAAGTTAATAAGGGATTGTATGGAATATTTGCAAGAAACAGGGGGAAATATGATAAGTAACACATAAAAGTAAATAGAGCGGGAAGTGAAGGCAAAAGAAGATAAAGAAGATCTTGTATTTCTATGTTTGGCTTGTTTTAGTTTGGTTTGTGTTGATATAGATATTGATGAAATATTTAATAAAGATATTTAATACAAGAAAGTGGAATTACAGTGGGAACTTACTATCTAAGGGGGATCCATTCCAGACCCTCTCGTATATACCAAAATCAGTGGGACCTCATGTCCCTTTGTCCCCAATAGTGGTGCATGCATGCACACGACTACTGGGGACAACAAGGGCTGTCCCTAATGGCAGTGCAGCCATGTTCATGCACTGCCATTGGTGACAATGATGGCTTGTCCTCCATGGATGCTTTCATCCACAGATGACAAGTCTGTGGATAACGAGGCCCCACTGTAAAGTGCTATAACTGTATAGTGTGAAAGAGCCATTAGATCCTACACTGAAGAGAGGGAGCTTAACTTTACATTGATAGAGCTACATGGCAGTTGTTCAATCCTTGCTTGTTAGGTTATTGAGACATTATCCTAGATAGGAGGCTGAGCAAGCAGTTCTGTTTATAAAAGGCCTCCTCCAGGCCTGAAACAGCTCAAGGAGGGGCCACAATATGGTAACACTGCCCCTACACTTTCTAGGGGATGTCATTTTGGAGCAAAATAAATTGGAAGTCCTTGAGGTGCCATGGGGCCCACAAGTATTACTCTAGGGGACCTCACTGATCACTTTCCCCACCCCTATTCCAGTGTGAAAGGGTCGTGGCTTTCCTGCCTGTTCTCCTTCTTTTATGTTTTCCATCAGAAAGCAAAGCATGGCTTTTAAAGCATGGGAAAACAAAGCTTTCTGAATCCTCCCCCCTGCTGATCCTCACAGAGGCCATCTCCTTGTTGTGACAGTAGAAATCATCAGCTTGGCCAGTTGTTTGGATCTCACCTTTCCCAGCAGCTTGAATAGATCAGAAATATACCACCACTCTCAAAGGTAGCCCTGCTGGGATCCTCAATCCTTGTCAGCTTAGATTTGGAAGGAAGAAATTAGCTGGTGTCCTTTTTAAGGACATTGAACGAACGCTCCTGGATTGCACCAACTGTCAAGCATCTTATACTCCAATATTGCTAAAACTTAATTTGGCCCTAAGCAGTGGTTCCCAAGCTTTGGTCCTTTTGGTGTTTTGGACTTCATCTTCCATAATTTCTGACTGTTAGCCAAGCTGGCAAGAGCTTATGGGACCTGACATCCAAAACACCCAGAGGGCCAAAGTTGGGGACCACTGTCCTGTAGGAAACCTGAAAAAACAGGCCATGAAGGCAAAGTTTATTGCTCACTGCTGATCCACAGCAGCTGGGATTCAGCCATATTCAAAGTTTTAGGGGGGGAAAGGGAGGGGATCAACCTTTGTAACATTTTCACATATAAAACAGCTATCATGAAGTAATAATCACAAGCCACAGTAATAAACTAGCAAATCATCACCTGATCCACTTGAGTGACCTCAGCTGAAAGTCACTTGGAAGAGGGTTCTTCAAAGTCTTTTTGGAAAAGCAGGTCTGAAAAGAAAGAGTAACTTTATATTCATTGAGAGGCAGTGCCACTAAGCTGATTTCAGGGTGGCCATGTGTCCTGTTTCACAGATGGCACATACTCTTCTTTTTTACACAGTTTCTTCACTATCCAGCTCTCACATCTGTACATGGTGATGGAGAATACTGTGGTTTGGATGATTCTAACTTTAGTGGTCAGTTGTATATCTTTACTCTTTAGGATCCTATCTAGTTCTTTCATCACTACCTCTCTGCAATGTGAGCTTCTTTTCCTACTGCTTTCTGTTTTACTGGAGTGAAAAGCAGTCTTTCCCAATAACCAGCCTGCAATAACCAGCCTTTTTCTATGTCATATCATCTCACGATATGTCCAAATTACAATAGCCTCAGTTTAGTCATTTTGGCTTAAAGGGAAAGTTCAAGCTTGACTTCTTCTCAGTGCCAATGAATTGTCTTTTTGACTCTCCACGGTATCTATAGAACTCTCCTCCAGCATCCCATTTCAAATGAGCAGATTCTTGTTCTTGTCAGCTTTCCCCCCACTGTTCAGCTTTCATATCCATACATTGAAACTGCAAACACTTTGGCCTGGATGATCCTGACTTTGGTATTTAATTATAAATCTTTACACTTGACATACTCAATTAGCACATGCATATTTTATGCAAATCTGTGTCCTAGTTTTTCAGCTATGCATCCTCTTATTTATTTTATTATTTATTTATGTATTTATCTAATTTCTGTCTTGCCTTCCCCTCAATATGGACCCAAGCCAATGTGCAGCATAGATTAAAACAGAGGACAGCTAAAACCCAATCATATATAGTAATAAACAGGTACAAAACCATCAAATAAGCAGATCTACTTAAAACAGCATCATGTTTAGCAAGCAGTTAATAAGCAAAAGTCTGTCTAAATAAGAAGTCTTTTCTCTGTCACTGAAAGAGATCATACAAGGAGTCAACCTAGTTTCATTTGGGAGGGAGGTCCGAAGACTGGGAGCAGCCACCAAGAAGGTCTTCTCATGAGTCCTCATGAAGGATGTAGTCGCACTGCAGAAATAAAGCAGTTCGACTCCATTATAACTCTCATGACTCTGGCTGTCACTAGGTGGGTATGGGAGATGCAGGACATGCCAGGTGACACACTAAAGGGGAAGTGACACCACTGCTCCACAAACATCTGCCTTTTTGCAGAAATGGACTGTAGCATTTACCTGCATCACTTTAAAATGCTGAAGCGATGGTGTGAGTGGGGTGAGGCTCAGTGGGAGGACAAAGGAGAGGCTCCAGGTTTTTTAAAATCATTTTTTGTTAATTTTAACATTTAATTTTTAACAAAAAAACAACAACCAGAAAATGATTTTAAAAATTCTTTTAAATTTTTCTTTAAAAACTTCACATCTTACCAAATCTTCACTTTAACCACATGAAACTTTGTACTTGTAAATACATTTAGGTTGTGCATATGATACTGTAATTTAAAAGTATTATTTCAGTTTTGCTAATTGTTTGTGTCACAACTGTTGCCATTATATTCAGTGATATACAGAAATTACAATTTATGGATAACATTACTACAAAAAAAATTACTAAGGATTCTCTATGGTGTTGTATTGGGAGGAGGGCAACAGGGAGGGGTGACCCCATGAGTTAGCGCACTGGGTGAGACAACCTTAGGATGCCATGGCATCTGTGCATTACTGGAATTTGTAGTTTGGTGAGGTGCCAGAGCTCTCTGACAGATCAGACCAGGCTGGATATTTCACCAAAATACAAGTCCTACAATTTCTGAGGATAAAATCATGACAGACTGCATTCATACTGCAAAAACAATCCAGTCTGACACCGCCTTAGCAGCCATGAATAAATGGAAATGAATAATTGTGAACATTTCTTCTCCCCAGCATGTGCACATCCATGTGCAATGGACACCCATGGACAATACACCACACTATACACGCAACTCTGGTTCCACAGCTTTGAATACATGTGGCTGTTCTTCACTGGGCAAATGTCCAAATTTTCCTGTAGAAAACCTATGTGTGAGTAAGACACCAGCAGGATTCTGGGCACTGTGTACACATGAGTGTGTGAATTTAATTGAGGTTCAGCTATGTTAATGCTGTACACTTTTCTCTCCCCTCCCTCAATCTTGCATTAATGGATCTGCAGATTTCCAGGGAATTTGAATATCCTTTGAATAACTGGAAGATGAAAGCAAACTAGGGAAGGTACATGGAGCACAGAAAATATGGTTAAGTAAAAGCATTACTTGGAAAACTTCTATACACTTGCAACTAGCAGTTGATAATGAAAATGCTTCCTCAAGCAGAACTGTAGCATTGCAGCTGCAAAGCTATATAATACAATAAACTATCCTATTAAATCTAAAGAGTTTGATTTAATAAGACAGGGCTTGTATAGCAAATAAATGCCAAGTGATTATTAAGAATCTTTTATACTGAGGATTAACAACTATTTCAGGCACTTGTCGCCACCTTTTTACACCTGAATCAAACCGCACGTGTGACAAGAAGGACCGAACACAAGCAACAACAGAGACAACAGAAAGCAAAAACAAATGCGGGGGGAATGTCATAAATGGACTGTTAAAAGCTGCAGGAGCAGTTAAAGCCTTCCTTTCAAATATTGCATTAGAAAGGGAAGAAGTAACAAAAGCAATTTGGTAGCTTGTGTAACTGAAGTAGGAATCTTTTTTTTTAAAACCAGAGTCTCAACAGATTGCAATGGGAAGCAAATCTGTTGCACAACAATAGCAATTGAAACCTCTGCACCTTGCTAACTCTTTAAAGGCCTGTTTGTACTACACAGTCATTGCACTATGATTCAATTTTGATTATGAGAGTTTCATCATATTGAACCATGGGATGGGTAATGTCATCCTGTTATGCCCAGATAGCCAACAGAACAGATGTTGGCTTGATGTGGTTGTTAAGGTAGGTTTAGGAGCTTATCACGTTGCTTACTAAAGCTACTTACCTCTCCTGGGTTAAATTTTAACCGTAATCACAACACAAGTAATATTAGGGCCTTTCAGTCCCATTGATTTTAGTGGGAAAATATAGTGAGCTCTTGATATCTGCTGGGGTTTGGTTCTAAGACTCCTGTGGATACCAAAATCTATGGTTACTCATCCCACTATGTACAATGGCTTAATAAAATGGCACCCTTTATATCACATGGCAAAATTATGGTTTGCTTTTTGAAATTTTTGTGTGCGCATATTTTCAAGCTGTGGATGGTTGAATTCATGGATGCAGAATCTGTGGATATGGAGGCTGACTGTTGTCAATGGGACATATGAACATATGAACCATCCATTAAGAAGCCAAGCCCTTCCTCCAGTCCATCTGCCTTGGTCCAGGCCTCGGAGGTGGAGAAGAACTGCTGGATCTGATCCCATTCCCCACCACCACTCCCTTCTCCTTTTGTGTCGTGTCTTCTTAGATTGTAAGCCTGAGGGCAGGGAACCGTCTAACTAAAAGATTGTATGTACAGCGCTGTATAAATTTACAGCGCTTTATAAATAAAGATGATAATAATAATAATAATAATAATAATAATAATAATAATAATAATAAACTAACAATGAGATGCAGGAGAGCTGGCCTATGTTTACTCTGCAGTAAGATTTCGGTGGAGTTTAGACAGCACCTTGAAATATATCCAAGTGGGTTGGCCATACAGCAAAGTACAATCACATCCAAAATCTACAAAACAGTGATACTTTCCTTGAGCCAGCCAAAATTCCCAAAATACATGCTGCAAGCTTTCAAATCTCCATAGGCTTCATCATCAGGCATGGATGTTATTGTACCTCTAAATATGCTTTATTTTAGCTGGATCACAATCTATTCTCCTTCTTCTTCTTCACTAGACAATCAAACCCAGTGTCTTTCTCACATCCTTGCAATGGCTTCACAATGCAGGGTTGTGCTGGTTGTGCATATCAAACTTTTCTAAGATCATTTGAGGAAATGGGGGGGGGGAAGCAAGCGAGCAAGAAATGCAACTGTTGGTGTTTTTTTTTAAAAAAAGAGCCCCAATAGAGATTAACTTTAAATTCTATTTCTGGTCTGCAAGAGGTGAAAGGATTGTTGCAAGCAGCAAGCAAAAATAAATAAAGAAAGAAATGCAGGGTTGACAAATGAGTTCATTTGCAGTCTGGATTTCGGACACCTTGTCCTTAGTCACCAGTGACATTCAATTTCTCCTTTCCCCAATAAATAAATAAATATACAAGAACACACCTCCTCCAAATCTAGTCAGTGTATTTTTGTTAACTTTAGGTCTCAGGTTAAGACCAGCAAGGTCTCTCATAAATCTGAACAACCTCCAATCTTTTCCCAGCGACTCGCTAGTTAGAAGGCAATCAAACAAATGTATGTTCAACCTTTTTTTTTCCCCCACCGAAAAAAATTACACCTCCATCACCCTAAATTTAAGCACCCTTATGCCACTGTGTGTGTATTTTTGTGTGAAATAAGAGAGAACAGAAAGAGAGAGATGGAGAGGCCAAGAGCTATAAACAGCATGCACACGCACACACACACACACACACACACACACACACACAATATTTTACTGGCCACTGCACTATCACCGTGAGTATATACTATACAGGGACATCTGTCAGTGTTAATCAATACACAGGGTGTTAGTCATGGATGATAAATTTGAAAGGGATTATAACAGTAAACAGTGATCAATAGAGACTTTGCTGGAGGAGACAAGGAGGAAGGAACTACCTTAAAAACGTTACAAGGTTAATAAAACAGGATGGTCAGTTTTAAAAAAGGGAAAAAGGGAAAAGCTCCAGTGAGACCCACTTATTTCGCAACTCCTTCTGCAAGGGGGATTAAGGAAAAGGGGGGGGGAGGAGAAAACAGAAGGGTAAACAAACAAACAAACAAACCTAGCAATTTTGCAGGAGGCAATTGCTACTAAAAGGGTGCATTATTAATTTAGAGCATATTTGCTGATCCTTCTGTTTAGAAGTCACATTCTCCATTAGCACCGAGTGGGAGATGGCTTGCTGGCTAGCATCCCCAAAGCCTCACATTTGCCTCCTTTCTTCCCTTCTCAGCTTTCTCTCTCTCTCTCTCTCTCTCTTTCTTTCAAAAAATAAATGAATTCCCCTTCTACCAATACACCTGACATCACCAGAGGCTCATGACTGATCAGGACATTGCAAACAGTGACTTTGTTCCCCATAAAGAAATTCATCCCAGGGTTGCCAAGTTTAAAATAACAGTACAAATATATATATAAAAAGGCAGAGAGGTCTTCCCACCGTTCACCCATAGATGACTAGAACAATCTGTCTTGTCACCAGAGGTCATAACAAGAGGTTACTACAGGTATATATATACCTTGGGCTTGGATGCTGACGTTTGCAAGCAAATTTTTCTTTAAAAATTATATCTGTCTATCTATCTTTGTGGGTATGTGTTTTAAAGGGGGGAAAAAATCTAGTGTTTATCCAACCCTTGTAGAACTTTCTTGGATCATGCCTCTTGCCAAAATCTTTGGCGTTGCAGCATATATATATATATATATATATATATATATATATATATATCCTGCTGACCTTTTTGTGTCCTTTCTGCCACAGTGTATAAACCATAAGCAGATATATGAAGGCAATTTTTAGTGGTGCCACTTGTATCTGAGTGATTGCACACACTTTACGTTGCTGGCCTGCCAACCTCCCAACCTTTTGAAGATCTCTATTTCTCTTCAAGGAACTGCGAGAGAGGTGAAAGGAAGTTTAACTGCTTCACGGACACAAAGCACTCCAGAAGATCGGGGAGACAGACATAGGAAGGGGAAGAAAGAGAAGAACTGGGGACCCAAAGACCTGGAGCAAAGGGAGAAGCACCCATCAACATTTTGGCATGTAGGGTTCAGGATGTAACCACTGAGCTCCTTTGTGTTAGGATATTGGGCTAGCCTACAAGTAAATATATTATGCAAATTGCTGCAAATTTTCACACATTTGCATTGATGTTTAATTGTCTTCACTTTCGTGCACAATTTTGCTGTGGCAGATTAAAATGGATACAGCATTACTAGAATCAAAGGGGAGTGAAACTCTGGCTGTGGTCACATTGCAGAAAAAAAACAGTTTGATGCCACTTTAACTTTCATGGCTCAAAGCTAAGGAAATTTGAAATTTGTAGTTTGGTGGGGCACTAGAGCTCTATGACAGGGAAGGCTAATTTCTGCAATGTGCATTCCTTTGGATATCTCAAAAGGGAATTCTTTGCAGGTGTAGTTTTCCAGGTAGGGATAGAAGAACTTTAAGAGCCAATGTGGTATAGTGGTTTGAGCATTGGGCTACAACTCAAGGCCGAGGTTTAAATCTCTGCTCTGCTGTGGAAACCCAGTGGATGACCTTGGGCAAGTCACACTCTCTCAACCTCAGAGGAAGATAAAGGCAAACCCTCCCTGAACAAATCTTGCCAAGAAAATCTCATGATAGGCTCCACTGTAGGTCATTGTAAATTGGAAATGACTTGAAAACACACAACAACGACAGGGGAACTTGGTTGTTTTATGCCAGAAGTTTACACCAATGTACAACAACTTTCTCATAGGGTTTTGCTCACAGGACTTATTCAGAAAAGGTTTGCCGTTGCTTTCCTCGGAGGCTGAGAAAGTGAGACTTGTTCAAAGTCAACCAGTCATGTTCCATGGTGAGCCAGGATTTGAACCTGGTTGACCAGAGCCCTATCAAATCTGGCTCATAGAAAAATTGTGTATATATGTGTCTCCAAGTAATCTATTGACATGCTTATCTCATGACTTTCATAGGATTTTTTAAGGCAAAGAATACTTGGTGGTTTTGACAGTTTTTTTCTTTTGAAATATAACCTACAGCACCTGGAATTAGTTGGTGGTCTCCCATCGAAGTGCTAGCTAGGGCTGACCATACTTAGCTTTCATGATCCGATGGGATCTGGTCCCTGTAGGGTGTTTAAGCCACTACATAAAGCAACTACCACTGTTAGATTTCCTCTTTGGAGAACCATAAAAAATACAGGAGCCTCTCCTCTCCTCTCCTCTCCTCCCTCCCTTGCCTTCCTTGTATTTGGCAAACATCAGAGGCCCCCAGGCAGAGTTCCAACCCAGTTACTGACTGGCCACAAGGATGTACCCTAGTACCACCTGGCTGCCTTTCTGTATCTGGAGAAGAACATTTGTCCATCCCCTCAACAAAAGCAAAGGACATTTTTCTTCTTCTTTAGGTGTATAAGGGTAGTCAGATAGCATCTGTGAATACCCCTATGACCAATTAGTGGCCAGGATGGCGAAGTGGGAAGTAGACATACAATTAAGAACTTATATGCTTGCTCCAGTGTACCTGGAGCAAAGGTTCAAGATGGTGTTGGATGCCTCTGGTCAAGATAAGGACCAACCAAGGTGATGAAGATGATGATGAAGGTGGTGATGATGAAGATGATGATAAAGGTTACTACAACTATGACTAGTTTTCTGTAGAGCCGGTGTGGCATAGTGTTTTGAGTGTTGGACTACAGCTATGGGAGAGGAAGATTCAAACTCCTACTCAGTGACAGAAACCTATTAGGTCATCTTGAGCAAATCACACTCTCTCAGCATCAGAGGGTAGTAATGGAAAACCTCCTCTGAACAATTTTTGCCAAGAAAACCTCATGATAAGGTCACTATAAGATGGGAACAACTGAAAGGCACAAAACAACAGTCATTTTCTATGCCTTTTTTTATTTAGACCTCACCTTCTCCCCAAAACTGAGACTCAAGACTGCTAATACATAACTTATCTTTTTCAATCATATCAAGATATATTTCTAATCGGCAGGCACAGCGGTGTACTTTTCACTGGGGCTCCAGCCCAAAGGTTTAACCCTTTCCTTTCTACCACTGTCTTGATGAAGATTGCTGCCTTCCTTCCACAACTGCTGTTAAGCCCTGCAAAGGATTCATTTACATAAATTATAAAGGGTTATCAGGCCAGGTTGAGAGAGGGAAAAATTACATTCTCCCTTCTAAGACTCGTCGAGAGAGGTCACCCTTCAATTTGGCAGATTCTACTAGTTTCAGAAATGTGCATTAAGGTTCTTTCATTACTCTCAGGAGTGCTTTAGTTGTGAATTTGTGGACTGGCATAGGGTTAGACTAGATGGTGCAATGAAGTCCCTCCCAATTCTATGATTCTGGTTCTGACTCTTTCCCACTCTAATCTCTTCGGATCTTAAGGACCTATAAAGTGGGCCCCTGGTATCTCTTGGAGTTTAGTTCCAGGACTCCCCCTGTGAATATCAAGATCCATGGATGGTCAAGTCCCAATAAATATAATGGCATAGTGAAATGGTGCCCTTTATAGAAAAGAGCAAAATCAAGGTTTGGTTTTGGGAATGTATATCTTTTTCTGGAATATTTTCAAGTTGTGGATGGTTGAATTCATAGATAAAGAATCCATGGACATGGGCGGCCGACTGTACCTGTAATTCCTGTTGATTCCCTCTTCTGCTACATAGTTTATTTCTTTACAGCAAACAAAATGTTCTCCACATGCATACTTCCTGTCCCTTTCATTCTTTCTCCTTTGAAATGGTCATCATCTTTACTCATCATAGTATCCAGTTTCTCCATGACAATCCCTTTCTTTTCTGCTTGCCTCCTACATCCTTTTTATCTGTTTCCCAAGTCCAGTTGATGACCAGGGAGCTTGGAGGTCTCTCATTCATAGGGTTGTCATAAGTTGAAGATTACTTGATGTCAGATAATAACAAGTTGAATGTCTTCCTCCCCATTTGTAGCACCTAGTCCCTTTTGTCCTTTGGTCCTCGCAAACATTTGTGACAACACAGGAGCCCAGCCAGTGGTTAGTATCAGCTGTTAGAGAGACAATAGCCATTGTGTAATTGATTGTGCCAATAACATAGGGAAGACACTCAGGGCTGGGAGATCTTCCACCTTGGCAGGGGGGATACCCTAATTAAGTCTTGGCAGGCCTGCCTACAAATATGATTAGCAAAACCAGCCATTTCCAGCTCTGTACACAGCTAGCCTTGATTCTTCTTAAATCTCTAGACACCTTCATGGCAAGGTTGTTTTGAGCAGACTTGATGTGTTCAGTTGTGCAGCAAATGCAGCAGGCTATAGGGACTGAATGTTTTGTTAATAAAAGGCCCCCAAGAAGAACAAAGAAGACCCGCTGTGCTAAGTATTGATCCCAGGAAATTGGGAGTTGTTTGTCTCGCATACATGCAATGCTCGCACAATACATGGAGACGCTGCTTTGTTGCTCTTGGCAGTAACTTTACTTAAACCTTCCAACCAAACATCTCATATTCAGCTACTCTCAAGCCCAGGGAGGGCTTCTAAACCAAGCATAGTCTATCAAATTTATTCTTTTATTTTACTTATTCAATATATATCCCCCCCCCCAATTTTCCTTTTACGGGACTTAAACCAATTGTGGAAGAGCTGCATTTTTAAAAATATATAGATGTGTGTGTGTGTGTGTTTAAAATATTTACAAAGTGTAAAAACAAGAAAAAGAAAAATGGTCCACAAATGCCCTGAAACACTATATAAAGGGGCTCAGAAAAAGCCCCAAAGAGCTCAGAAATGAACAGGAACTGACTTCTGGGTCACTTCCTGTCATAAAAAAATGTCCTCTGTTGCCCCCCCCCCCCCAAAAAAAAAATGATGAAAATCTTCTATACCCTTAGAGAGTGTTTGCATCACAACATGTAACTCTTATACCAGGGGTCGGCAACCTCTAGCCGTGGGCCGGATGCGGCCCGGGAGCCGCCCACTGGCCCCTGGCTGCTGTTGCCACTGCCGCCGCCGCTGTAGCGCCGCCCTCAGGCTTTTCGCCGCTCTGGGCGCTGCCATTTTGGGCGAAAAAATGGCGGCGCCCATAGCGGCCTCTGAGGCTATGGGCGCCGCCATTTTGCTGCCCAAAATGGCGGCGCCCAGAGCGGCGAAAAGCCGCGATGGGTGGCCACAGTGGCAGCGACGGTGGGCCCCTAGGAGGCCCGCTGCCGTCTCTGGGGCCCTCCAGGAGGGCTCCGATGCCGTCAGGGGGCCTCTGGGGGGGCCCGCTGCCGTCGCTGGGGCCCTCCAGGAGGGCTCCGAGGCCAGCAGGGGGCCTCTGGGGGGCCTGCTGCCGTCACTGGGGCCCTCCATGAGGGCTCCGATGGAAACAGGGGGCCTCTGGGAGGCCCGGTGCCGTCGCTGGGGCCCTCCAGGGGGCCCCCCTAGCACTGGCGGCCCCCACCAGCTTTTTTGCCGGTCTCTGACGGGGCCTGGGGCCAGCAAAGATGGGGAGGCCTGGCCCCCAGAGGGTGGAAGCTCCGCCCCTGGCATGTGGCCCTGCCCCTGGAGGGTGGAAGCTCCACCCCCGGCACATGGCCCCGCCCTGGAGGGTGGAAGCTCCACCCCCGGCACGCGGCCCCGCCCCGGAGGGTTGAAGCTCCACCCCCGGCTTTGGCCCCCCAGTCGCCTGAGGGACAGCAACCCGGCCCCCGGCTCAAAAAGGTTGCCTACCCCTGTCTTATACTATAGATGGAGATGCTCTTGGTTGCTCCTCAGAGTAAATTTACTTAAACTTTTTAACCAAGATTGACAAAGAATCCCCCAGCCAGTGTATCCAGGGGATGAAGCAAAAAAGTTGCTATTATTATTATTATTATTATTATTATTATTATTACTACTACTACTACTATTTTCACTTCTATGCCACCTTTCTCCCAAGATAGCTCAAAGGATAAAACATAATCAAAATGTCACAATAAAAATTTAAAAACTATTAAAACCAATTGGTTAAAATAATAGAGAATGAATGCAAAACACACAAAAGTTAGACTTCAAAGATATAGCCATGTTAGTCTGTAGAATCAGTATGTTGACAGATCTTGTAGCATCTTTGATACTAACTGAAAGAAAGACGTTGACAGCATGAGCTTTTGTATACTACCGTCTACTTCCTCAGATGCATACAAAAGTTAAAAACATAACTAAAACACACACCCTAAGCTCTGTCTCAGAAAGGTTTTGTGACTGTAGTGGCTGCAATCCACTGTCCAATTTGAATGTTAGGGGTGTGTGTGTGTGTTTAAAAATATGTATTAAGCATTTTAAAATCACTACATAAAATCCTAAATAGAAACCCATAACAAGCAATATCAAGTTTTCTCATTAACAACTTACCTAAACACATATTTTACCCAAACTCATATTTAATACATGCATACCTCTATCTATATTATAGGGGTGTTTTGACCTCATGAGACAATGAACCATTTCCCTGCCACTGTCTATCTTATGTATTGGGACCATTGGGACATTGGTTCAGAGTGCAAAAAATCCTGCTTCTGTTAGTGGCTTCTTTTGCTGTGTTTTTCTTAAAAGTACATCTGTCCTACCAGGGGAATATTAAGCATGAAAAGTAATAAATGCTAAAGGAAAGGAGGTTGGAGTGAACCAATTGAGCAGAATATGTGAATTTTTTTTAAAAAAAGAATTAGTTAAAGATATACACCACCACCACTACCACCCCAGTACAAAGATATACAGAATTAGTTCTGTGTATTTCTGCATCCAGAAATTCAACCAGCCACAGTTTGAGAATGTTTTTTTTAAAAATCCCTTGATTATTGCCATTTTATATAAGCGATGGCATTTTTTAAATGCCATTGTATACAAAGGGACTTGAGCAGCTATGGATTTTAGTATTCGTGGGGGTTTTTGCAACCATACCATAGTGGAATTCCAAAGCTCCTGAGAGCAATCAATTACTGTTATAGCAATAGCAAATACATTTCTATACTGCTTATCAGTGCACTTAAGCACTCCCTGAGTGGATTACAATGTGTAAGCCAATTGCCCCCAGCAAGCCAGATACTCATTTTAGCAACCTCAGAAGGATGCCAGGCTGAGTCAACCCTGAACCCCTGGCTGGATTTGAACTCACAACCTTGTGGTTTGTGAGTGAATGGCTGCAGTACAGGCATTTAATCACTGCACCACTAGGGCTCCTATGCTTTGAAAAGTAACTCTTTCACCTGAATGGAGAGCATCATCTAGAGAAGACGCACTTAATCATTTGTTGAATGGTGAGCCATCATGTAGGTCATGGGTAGGCAAAGTGTGATCCATGGGCTGCATGCAACTACCCATGGCCCTTTTTATGGCCCCAAGGGCCTCAAGGCTTCAACATGTTGTTCTCTAACCCCTGACAGTTGCCCATCCCTGAAGATAGTCACTCAAATTGGTTCTATGTATCTACTCCATTTTGGATGTAGAAGTAATAGTATCACTCTATTTTGCTTTGGTCAGGCTCACCTAGAATACTGTGTTCAGTTCTGGGCACCACAATTGAAAAAAGATGTTGACAAGCTGGAGCATGTCCAGAGGAGGTGAAATGGTGAAAATAGGAACCTGGGTAGGTTTAGCCTAGAGAAGAGAAGGTTCAGGGGTGACACAATAGCCATGTTTAAATATTTGAAGGGATGCCATACTGAAGATGGACCAATTTTGTTTTCTGCAGCTCCAGAGAATAGGACTTGGAGCAATGGACTCAAACTAATAGCAATAGCAATAGCAAGTACAATTCTATACTGCTTATCAGTGCATTTAAGCATTCCCTAAACAGTTTATACAGTGTAAACTAACTGCCCTCAACAAGCTGGAGACTCATTTTAGCAACCTTGGAAGGATGAAAGCCTGAGCCAAGCTTGAGTCCTTGAAAAGTTCAGGTAGCTGCTGAAGATTTGTCAGGGGAGCAGTCAGAAAAGTTCCTATTACTTTGGATCATCGTCATTCTTCATACATGTACAGCAATTCGACAGCATTTTAACTACCTTGGTACCACCCTAAGACTTTCAACTCTATGATTCTATAAAGCTGATCTCATCTATTTACAACAACAACAACAACAACAACAATAATAATAATACGTTTTATTTATAGACCGCTATTCCGCAATGATCATAGTGGTGTACAGTAAAAATTGAATACAATACAAATACAAGGTGACAATTAAAGGAGGGAGAAGTCTCATCCTTCAGGCAGTCCCTGATGTTGCTGGGTCTGCTTGATCACTCCCTCTCAGGCCAAGATGACAATTAAAGGAGGGAGAAGTCTATAGGTGCTGAGTCAACCTGGAGCCCCTGGTTGATATTGAACTCATAACCTTGTGGCTTGTGAGTAAATGGTTGAAGTACAGGCATTTAGCCACTGCACCACCAGGGCTCCTTATCCCTTGTTAAATTAGAACCGTAGTGTAGCAGTACATATGCTATTAGAAAAAGATGCTGATACAAGTAACTAGCTATTCTAGCTAGTTAAGCTAACTAGTTACTTTCAAGCTTTGCCACTGAGAAACTGAGAAGGAAGCTAAGATTGCATCCACGCTGGAGAAATAATCCATGTTGACACCCCCTTAACTGCCATGGCTCAATGCTGTGGAACTGTGAGACTTGTAGCAGAGCTCTGATGCCTCAACAAACTACAGTTCCTGAAATTCCATAGCACTTAGCCACAGCTATTAACGTAGTGTCAAACTGGATTATTTTTGCAGTGTGGATGCAGCCAGACTGTGATTCTTAACTGAGGCCCATCTTAATGGCTGGGTGTGTTACAGACATTCCCTCCATTTGGTAGACATATCAGTTGCAGAGAATAATTCCTTGAAGGAGGGATTTATAGTCATTCAGATAGGTTTCACTGCTGGCGAGAACAACTTTTGTTCCTTTTTCCTTCAGCAAAAGAGCTCATAATGACCCCACATTTTCCCCCTCCAAAGGTATGACATTTAAATTTAGTTCTTTTCAGGTGTCACCCTGTTAAGCTATTGTTTCCCAACAAGAGTAAAAGGGAGCAGGTTCAGCCTTCCATGGCCTCAAACAGTTCTTCATTTGAACAGTTGTTTTTGTTCTCTTGGGAAATATGCTATTTGTCCCCTCCATTTCTTTTCTTCTTCTTCTTTTAGTTTTATTCTTCTTTCCCCCCTTTTACCTCAGAGGTAGCAATCCCACTGCTATTAGCAAGATGTCTATTATAGTGTCATTAAAAAAGCTATAGTCGGAGCTTGGAATGACTCACATCATGGAGGAGTTAATAATTCACTGTAATAAAAGTATAAAGTTTTATGATAAACCACTCTCAGGGGAGTTAAATATAATCCTTAGCAGGTCACACACTGACTACAAAGCTTACATTTGTAATGGTAATTTGAATTTACTACATCACCTTTCGTTTTTAAGCGTTTGTGTGTCATTAGACCTTATAAATTGATTTATATGTTCAACTCCAATATAATTCCACATAAAGGTACAATAAATTTTATGGCTTGAAGATATGGCATCTAAAACATTTTTTGGGGAAAATAATTTTATTAAACTAACTTAAGTGGTGGTGATGAACAGAGGCAAAGATGCATAGTGAGCAGATACCTGTACCTGGAGTCTTGTTTGGTTAAGTTGAAGCATCCTAAGATACCTCATCTCCACAGGTATACTGTAGGTGTTACAGACATCTCTCTGAGTTTTTTCCTCCTCTTAACTCCAGCCTTTTCTACCTCTTAGATTTTCCTTTTCCTAAACTTCTGATTTCCTTGTCTGTTCTTAGTTTCCTGAGGACCAGGCATTGCTTGCCTTCTCTCTTTAAAAACACGACAGCTGAATCATAGGATCATACAGTTGTGAAAGATCTCAAGGGACATCCAGTCCAACCCGCTGCCATGTAGGAATTCTCAACCACAGCATTCCCAGCAGATGGCCACCCGGCCTGTTTAAGAACCTCCAATGTAGGAGGTTCTTAAACAGTCCACTCCAAGTCACAATCCAAGGCATTGTATTTCACTGTCAAACAGCTCTTAGCACCAGGAAGTTCTTCCTAATGTTTAGATGGAATCTCTTTTCCTGTAGCTTGAATCCATTTCTCCATGTCCTAGTCTCTGAAACAGCAGAAAACAAGATTGTTCTATCCTCAAAATGACATCCTTTCAAATATTTAAATATGGCTATCAAGTTGCTTCTTAACCTTCTAACCAGGCTAAACATACCAGCTCTCCTAAGTTGCATAGGGCAATGTATCCAGACCTTTCTTCATTTTGGGCACCCTCCTGGACACACTCACTTGCTGTAATCAAACACAGCAAGACATCTACTCAGCCAATATGTGTCCAACCCACTCTGACCTCAGTGCAGCTCAGCTGATTGTATTCTGAGACTTCACCACCACCATCACCACCAGTGTAGCAATATATAGATCAGTACTATTGTAAATGTTGGTCCATGGACCAGTGGTGATCCACAATCCTTCAATTTCTAATGCTCATCTCTAGCCTTATTGGGGAAAGCAATTGACAGTTCCCCATTTTGGATAGCTTAAGAAGTGCTGATATAGATTAAACATGGAGTGCAGAATCAACAGAACTAAAGAAGGAAAAGTCAGGCCTGAAACAGACAGGTAGGAAAGAGTGGCTTCCATCTGCTTTGGAGGTGGGGTGTGCAGATGACTCACAACCCCAGAGCATATGGGAGCTGTGCGGAGAGCATGCACAGCTGGGAAAAGCTAGGACTAAAAGGAACGGAGAAATTCCACTATTTGCCAGCATCCGGTTCAGGACCACAGGGGTGACTCAGAGCAGGACTGAGCCATATGATTGTTGCAGTCCCACACCAACCGGGGGGTGAGCAGAGCTGGAGAAAGCTGCCAGTCTGCATGACTTCATAACCATCTTTCTTAAGGAATCTGGTGGAGTGAAATGTTAAATGTATTACTGGCCTTTTAAATTGCTTTGAAATCCAATTTTGGGGGGAAAGTAGGATACAAATGATGATGATGATGTCTCCATGCAGAGATTTGTGTAATGCAAGGGGAGAGCAAAATACTTTCCCCATCCATTATTACTGGATTTGGAAACAAGAGTAAACTGCATGTACCCTTGAACAGGGGTGGTGGTGATGGTGGTGGTGGTGGTGGTGTAGAGCTCCCCTAAGACTAGGCAAAGGGGTGCTGAATCCTTCCAGTATGATCAGGCAAAATTGGACAGGTAAGACTCCTTTAATTGATCCTCCTTTGGAATTATCAGTCGGAAGAATACTGAATTGTCAAGTACTAAGAAATATCAAGACAGCAATTGTCAGTGATCCCTCCCAGGAATCAGAAAGGTTTCCTACAATCTGTCTTAGGCACATTTACCTTGGAGTAAGCTCCACTGAACTCGTGGAGAGCACTACTAATCATATCTTGGAATTGTAAGAGTCTTCATATTTATAGGTGTTTGATTGAAAATGCATAGGGAAAGTAATTTGCATTCCCCTTGTGAACATCTGAAAGTAGGCAAAATTAATAGCAACCTGGTTTCCAATGTTGAGCTTCCGCCATCTTATAAACATTTCTGAGGTCCCTGGTGAACTGGGTTTTAATGGTTCAAGTAGCCCTGGTTTTTAGTTGCTTTGAAAACATATTTTAAAGGGCATCTTAGAAATACAGTTGGCCCTCAGTATCCATGGATTCTGCATCAATGAATTCAACCATCACAACTTGAAAATATTCCAGCCCCATCCCCCAATGCAAACCTTAAATGTGCCATTTTATATAAGAGGCACCATTTTACTACATCATTGCATATATTGTGACTGGAGCATCCATCAGTTTTGATATCTGTGGAGGATCCAGAAACCAAATCCCAGTGAGTAGCAAGGGCATGACATAGTTTTTGGGAAGTATTCACAAAATTCATGGGGAAAAAAGATAATGTTTTTCACATGTTCTCCCTCTCACAAAAGTAGCAGAAAATAAGTAACGAGTTATCTTTTCAACATGGTACTGAGTAATGGCAATGGGTTACTTACGAAATAAGTAAGTAGCAAGTGACACACCCACTCAGTGTTTGTTAGATGCCACCGGAGAGTTCTCTCAATGCTTTCAAAATCTTGACAGTGTCATAGACAGAGAGAAATAACTACATACTTTACCACATTTTAACTACCGTAGCTATTTGCAAAAGTTACATTCCTCTTTGCCTTGTGCAAGGAAAATACAGCTCATATCCTCTATAAGGTTGTTTATATCTGCAAGGGTGGGATTTAAAGGCTCAGGCAAAAAGCATTCGATAAACTTTATTGTTGGGTTTCCTTTTAAAAAGGAGAAAACAGAAAAGAAGAAGAAGCCAAGAGGGAAAATGGTTTTAAATAATCAAGTGGCTTTTTACCGCTGCTTTCCTTTAAAGCCAATGTAATTTCAGCCCTGCTCTTCCAAAACCTGTTGTCTAATCCTGTGCTATAAGCCTTCCCATAACAAAACTTTCAAAGATCCTGCCACTCCCCAGTGGGCAGTTATCATTGTATTCCCCCATCACATTTGCACATTAGCAATGCTTTATCCCATCATCATATATGGCTTTTGGTTTTTGTTTTGTTTTGAAAGCATTGAGAGAACTCTCCGGTGGCATCTAACAAACACTGAGTGGGTGTGTCACTTGCTAAATGACCGAGCCAGTTGGACAGGTTTAGGTACAATTTACTGGAAATGTCTTAAATGTGCCTAGGGAAATGAATCTTTCAAACGTTCCCACTGTCGGTGCAAGACCGATTAAGACCTTGGCATGAATTAGGAGAAAATTCAATAATAATGCCATTTGGAAAGGGTGGGAGGAGGAAATGAAGGAGGAAAAAGACCCTTGATGTTGGAATAACATTGCCAGCTCTGATTTCAAACAAGCCCAAATGCAGACCATTGTGAGGGTTGGTGGAGTGTTAAACAGGCCAAGGTTGGATCTTTCCTATGTGAGGTGTTGGACGGACACTGTGGATCTGATCCTAGCATTAGTTACAATCACATGCCCTCCTACTGTCCCAGTTTGGCAGGGATAGTCCCAATTGATCCTCTATCATTTCACTTTTTAATTACTTTTAAAATGTCCTACTTTCTCACTCTTCTTCCCACTTTCCCCTCTTATCCTCAGCTTACTTTGGTGAGGGATAGACCACTTGAAAAGGACGGCCTGCCGGTGGCCTTATTTCCTCCAGAGGGAAAAACCAGGTTGTTTCTGAGCTGCAGGGGCGGTGTAACAAGTGCGCCTCTGGTGCACTCGTTATATGGATGCCGCGCAGTGCTTACATTACAATGGCGGCACCCATGTACACAGGGCACCACCATTGTTATGCCGCCTGCACATAGTAGGGTTAGGGACCATGCGGTTGCCATGTAGTCCCTAACCCTAGAATTGGCTGCAGACTGAGTTCAAAGTGGAAAAGTAGTTTATACTCAGTTAACTCAATGGAGGGAGAGGAGAATCTTGCCCTTCCCAGTAAGCTCAGGCCAAAGCAAACTGCTGCACCTTCTCCTATTGTGTACATTCTTCCTCATGAATAACTTTCACCCTTTTGACTACATTCTTATCTTGCTTAGCCACCCGTATTATGATTTTCATCAATAAAATGTTGGAATACATGGAAGTACAGCTTGGTAAAATTAGGGTCTTTTTGACAAATATTTAGGGATGATCCAACATCCCCCTGGCCAGCATGACATAGTGGTTTGAGTGTTGGACTATGACTCTAGAGACCACTCGGCCATGAAAACCCACAGTGGGTGAGGCACACACTTTCAGCCCCAGAAAGTCCCATGATAGGTTCACCTTAAGATCACCAAAAGTTGGAAATGTCTTGAAGGCACACAGCAACAACAATTTAATGCTGCAATCACAGTTGGTGAATCTGGGAGAGCAAGTACTTCAGGACATATTCTGAAGACATGTTCCTATAGCTTATTTTTCACTCTATCAGCCTACCTAACTTTTGAACTTTTCAAGGGAAGGGCTTTCTCCCCATCTCACTACCATCACACATGTATTTGTTGAGAACATAAGAGACAGCCTTCTTCTTGGTAGCTCCCAAGATGTGGAATTCCCTCCCAAAGGAATCTCAATTGGCTCCCTCTCTAACCTCTTTCCAGTGGCATTTAGGCAGGTCTTCAGCTCTTAACTTATTTTGGCAGAAAGGTCTTTAAATGGGTTAGATTAGACTTATATCATTTTTCCTGTGTTTTAAACTGTTTTAACGTTTTAGCTGAATTGTTTAATTTCATTTTTTTGGAAACTGAGACTGCTGGCACACTGCAGAATTAAATGCCGTTTGATGCCACTTTAATCCTATGGAATCCTGCAATTTGTAGTTTGTTGTGGAACCAGAGCTGACAAAGAAAGCTAAATATCTCACAAAATGACAAATTCCAGAACTGAGCCACTGCAATTAAAACGGTGTCAAACTGCATTAATTCTGCAGTGCAGATGTAGATTCAATTTCCTTTTCTCAAAGCTAAATATACCCAGCTCCATGCACTGAAAAAGTAGAGCAAGGCCCCATACAGACGGGCCAAAATAAAGCTGCTTTGAGTCACTTTGGAAGTATGCTGTTTAAATGATGCATGCATACTAAAAGTCTGAAAGCTGCACCAAAGCCATGATTCAGTCCTTAGGGCTGGAGCGCAGCTTTGGTGCAGCTTCCATTTGGGAGAAACATGTCTGAAAATCATCCCGCGTTTGTGGGTTTTTTCTACTTCTAAAATCCTGTTTCTGAACAGGATTCATCTAGTATGATCAGGTTCTATGAAAGTGTGCTAGTGTGGTGTAGTGGTTTGAGTGTTGGACTAGAGCTGCATCAGCACTGCAGAAATAATCCAAGTTGACACCTCTTTAACTGCCATGGCTCACTGTTTTGGGATCCTGGGTTTGTAGTTGTTGGGGCATCAGAGCTCTCTGACAGAGAAGTCCAAATATCTCACAAAACTACAGCTCTCAGAATTCCATAGCACTGAGCCATAGCAGTTAAAGAGGTGTCAAACTAAATTAATTTTGCCATGTAGATGCAGCCTACAAATTTTAGCTGTACAGTGGGCCCTTGCTATCCACTGGGGTTTGTTTCCAGGACTCCCTGTAGCTATCAAAATCCATCAATGCTTAATTTCCACTATATTCAATGGAATAGGAAAAATTTTTCAATTATAAAAAAGGCAAAATTAAAGTTTACTCTTTGAATTTCTTTCTTTTTTTGGGGGGGGGGAGATATTTTCAAGCTGTGGATGGTGGAATTCTTGGATGCAGAATCCATGGATATGGAGGTCTGACTTTGTTTCAATTTGTTATAAGCTGCCTTGGGTCCCATGCTGGGATATAAACTAAATAATCAAGCAGTCAATCAGTCCTTAGGGCTAGGGCATATTCCCTTCACTTTCACAGGACCTTTGTGTTCACCATGAAAATAAGTGTATGTGCGTGGGGCCACACAGTCTGTTGATACCAGTTTGTAATTACTGGCAAACTAGTCTATTTCTGGTCTATGTCATTTTTTAGATTTGTTCATCCACAGGCCTGTTCTTTCTTTTTCCAAATGAACTTAGCAATATTTCAGACAGAATTCACTTTGGGATTTGTATCTGCAGAAAATAGAATCGAGCCATTTTGCAACATTTATATTCAGCATGGGACCACCAGGATATTACTAGATGAGGGAGCCAGAAAAGTGATCATTGTGCATCAGGACCTGATGCACAATGGGACCAATATTCATTGGGATTGATGGGCATTGGGGCTGATGCACAATGGGACCAATATTCATCGTGACCAATGGGCATCGGGACTGATAGATACACCATGGGTTTGATGTACATTGGGACACTCTTACCAAAGTCTTGTTGTACATTGTTGCAATTCATTAATAGGGTTTCTTAGCACCTCTGTTATGTAGTAAGTGCATGTATATTTAGGCAACATAGACCACAATAAAGAATTCCAGCCCTTGTTTAAAAACTATTTGTGTCAAAATATTCCTTTCTAAATCGCCATAACATTTATTGAGCCAGCATGGTGGAGCTGGCTTGAGAGTTTGACTCAGACTTTCAGAAACTAGGACCTGATTCCCCACTTTGCAATAAAAACCCCTGGGTGACCTTGGGCAAGTCACAGAAGAAGGCATGGAAAAAACCCTCTGAATAAATCTTGCCAAAAAATTCTATGATGCGTTTGCTTTAGTTGCCATAAGTTGGAAATGACACAAACATTTTGACACCTTGCCTAGTTCTACTTGTTTAACTTGCAATAGAATCCTGGACTCATAAATGGTCGTCCATGGGCCATCTAGTTCAGCCCCCTGGCTGTGATGAAACTCACTAGGAAAGAAACTATGAGAGGTCTCTGTTAAAAAAAAACACCAAACATAAACAAAAACAAACAAACAAAAAACCTCCGATAAAGGGGAGTTCACCACCTTCCAAAGTATTGAACCTTCTATGTCAGAGAGTTCTGGTGCCACAACAAACTACAAATCATAGAATTCTATATCACTGAGCCATGGCAGTGAAAGTGGTGTCAAACTGCATTATTTCTGCAATATAGATCAGACCTTGATTGATCCTGTCTCTGCTCTCTTTTGCTAGTGGGCAAAGACCTTCCTATTTAATTAGACCTTACCCCTTTAACTGGTTGGGATAAAAGGTTGTACTATGGGCATATAGGGGCAAAACTGACCAGCTAGAAATGCTGGCATCAGGGTGAAGTGGGGGCATGGCGACTGTACGTTGCATGCCCTGACTCCGCCTGGATGCTGGCATCACGTTGTGTGGCCAACCGCACGGCGGGAGGCATCATGATGCTCCTTTGGCACAGCATTTATACATGTTGCGTCAAAGAAACACTGAAAAGCCACCACTGCAGCAGCAAGGGTGGCTTTTTGCTGTCTAAAAGAAGAGACAATTTGCTGTTCTTTTTAGAGCTGGCAAAGCTTTGGATCAGGGTGCGGCATGCAGTTGCCCTAGCTCTGATCTGGTGCTGAAAGGGGTTGTGGGAAGCCACTCCTTTGGGGCTATCTGTCAAGCCCCATAGTTTATAATACATATTAAGTCCTTTATGTGTTTTAATTGTAGTAAGTGTTTTATCTGTTTTAATTAATTATTTTAATTGTGACTAAACTTTTAATTGGGCCAATTATTTAAGACTTTTTAAACCTTTTCTACCTCAAATTGTTTTAGCCATTTTGTTTCAACTTATATTATAAGCTGCCTTGAGTCCCATTTTGGGAGAAAAGTGGACATAAATCACACAAATAAACTAATAAATAAATGACCAACCAAAAAACATTGCATCAGTTTATTCAGATCTGGATAAATTCAGATCTGCTGTAAAGTCAGCTCTTCACATTTGCAACTTTGACTTTCGTGGATTTTATTATTTAAGGATTTGATTAATATGTTCTCTCTAGGAACCTCTAGGTCCTCCAGTGTTACTCTGCAAGACATTGGCCATATAGATTCAATGGAAGACCTAGAGATCCTGGACAAAACATTTCTCAAGTCACGTGTAGGTCCTCCAGCATAATTCTATGGTCAATGTCCAGTGGGTGTTGACCACAGAGTTGCACTGGAGGAACTAGAGACTCCTAGATAGGTATTCTCTCAGGTAAAAAATAGTGTTGTTTTTTTAATTTGAGGTTTTCCCACTTTCATGGGGTCCTGTGATCCTAACCCCAGCAAAGGTGGAGAGCCTGTTGGACACCTTTTTAATGTACACTTTTCTTTGGATGCATACTTTTTGCAATAATTTCCCCTAGTCAACACATTTTTATATTATTCTTGGCCTAATATATTCACAACAAAATGTTGTACAATCTTTTTGTTTAATCTACTTGGGGAGTAGGTTCAGAGAGGGCAAGCGGGATCATAAGAGGTATGGAGAACAAAACATATGAGGAAAGGCTGAAGGAGCTGGGCATGTTCAGCTTGATGAAGGACCTGAGTAACTACATACTGCACATGCTCTAACTGGAGTTCCAGCATTGAGCAAGGGATTGGACTCAGTGGCTCATGGGTCCCCTTCCAACTCTATGATTCTATGATTTTATATGTTAATTTTTGTCCACAGCTTTTGACTTGAAGAACAGATCACAACTTTCTGAAAAGCATAGGGTTTGCTGCAGGAGTGTGCCCCCGTTTGCTTTTCAGTTTAACTGGTCCCAATTTGATAGGTTTGTACAAACATTTGGACCTGAGGAACATTTCCTGCACCCTTAAGTATATTTGAGATACCTTGCATTGCCATTGTATTCAGTCCCACTCCTCTCCAGTCTTCTCTGATGCCAAGACTTTACTAAACAAACCAATTACATCAACCTATTCTTTCTCTCCTGAAAATACTCAATTTGAAAATAAAAGATAATAACTGACAATATTCTGGTGCCGAGTATTCTATTCTTCAAAGATTAAATGAGCCTTGCTTGAGATCATCAAAAATAATAAAACCATTAGTAGACTTTGGAATGTAACAGACAATTGGAGAAAATAGTTTCCTCCCAATCTAAACCTTAATAATAATGGAATAAAATAATAATACCAATAATGAACATGCTGATGACCATGATGAATAGAGGGAGTTCTTAGTGATGCAGGAAATTGAAAATGGACCAAAAAAGTCTCAGAATAAGAGATGGGACACAATTGTGCATATTGTTTCATCTTCAAATTTCCATCTCGAAAACAGATAATGACTGGCTTCCCATTCAATATTTTCCAAGTCATAAGTCAGACTTAATAATAATAATAATAATAATAATAATAATAATAATAATTTATTTATATCCCGCCCCTATGACTTAAGATCTTGTACCTTTTGGGGTTCACTTTTACAATTGTTAATGACCAAACATGACCACAAAAATCTACCTCTTAAACCAGGCATCACCTGAATGGAATGTGTGAAAAGGATCTAGGGGTCTTGGTGGATCACAAGCTAAACATGAGCACAATGCTGTACAATGCAGAAGCAAAAAGCAAAGTCAGTTCTAGTCTATTCCATATAATAACCAGATCTAAGAAGTCATCCTGCCTTTCTGTTCTGCTCTCATTTGAAGTATTGTTTTCAGTTGGAAACACTATTGTTTAAGAAGGACATCAACATCTATAATACATCCAGAACAGGGCAAGTGAGATGGTAAAGAGTCTGGAATCTTCTAGCTGAGAGAGCTGGGTATGTTTAGATTGAAGAAGAGAATAATAGTAACTGTAGAATTGGAAGAAACATCAAGTCATGCCAGCACTGGAATCCGTGGGTAAAACACCCTTGACAGAACCTATGCTTAAAGGCCTCCACATTCCAAAACAGTATATCCCACTATGGAGCAGGTCATATCATAAGGAAGGTCTTATCAATGTTTACTTAGAATCTACTTTCTTGCAATTTGAAACCATTAGTTGGGGCTCTGCCCTCTGGAGGAAAAGAAGATGAAGGCCCTGTACATACCGGCCATTAAGGCTGGCATGGGGGGGGGGGGGGGGTCCAGGCGTAGCGTCCTCACAATGCACACTCGACTCCACCCCTCAGGGTGTCTTGACGCCGCGTGCCGCTCCACACAGCGTGTGGCATCATGGTGCTACTCTGGTGCTTCATCCATATGAAACAGTGCTGAAGGAGTGCCATATAGCCACAGCACTAAGGCTATGGCACCATTTTGAGGATGCAAAATAGAGCCACTTTTTGCAGCTCCTTTTTGCACCCTTGAAAGGCCAGATCAGGGCCACTTTATTTCCCACTTGGCTACCCTGTTACTTTTCAATCTTCTCTTTTTTGGAGTCTCATCCAGAAACAGGAGAGGTGACAGGATAGCAATTGTCAAATATCCGAAGGGCTCTCATGTGGAAGATGAAGCAAACTAGTTCTCTGCTGCTCCAGAGGCCAGAAATCAAAATGGTGGATTCAAATCACAAGAAAGAAGACACACAGCAGATTTATTAACTTTAGCTCAGTGTTCATTGAGGTCTGGAAATTGCTTCTTATAGTAGTAGTCATCATTCTCATCCTTTGTGAAATATGAGTGTTTATCCAATGTCTTGAGAGAGCTAGCATGGCATCATGGTTTGAGTGTTGGACTACAACTCTGGAGACCAGGGTTCAATTTCCAGCTTGACCATGAAACCCACTGGGTAATCGTGGACAAGTCACATATTCTCAGCCTCAGAATAGCAATAGCAAACATCTTCTGAACAAATCTTGTCAGGAAAACCCCATGGTTGATTTACCTAAGGGTCTCCATAAGTCAGAAATGACTTGAAGGCACACAACTACAAACAACAATCCAATATATTAAGATATCAAGGAGCCCTGGTGATGCAGTGGTTAAATGCAGTGGTTAAATGTCACAAACCACAACATTGTGAGTTCAGTCCCAGCCAGGGGCTCCGGGTCGACTCAGTCTGGCATCTTTTTGAGGTTGCTAAAATGAGTACCCAGCTTGTTGGGGGCAGTTGGTTTACACATTGTAAACTGCCTAGGGAGTGCTTAAGTGCACAGGTAAGCAGTATAGAAATGTACTTGCTATTGCTACTTGCTGTGTTGACCAATATAACATATCTATGTAAGCAGGCAGGATTCAGAAAGAAGATTACTGACCTTTACAAATGCCTAGGTTCTCCTGACAGCACATTGGTGGTGAAAAATCAAAATAAACACATTACTCCTTACCTCCAACCCCCTGTCTGTCCCTTTGTCCAAGCTACTTTGCAGTTAGTTGCTGAAAATAAAAGTGAATGTTCTGGTGAGTGAACACCTTCAGAGAAGTTCTGGAGGCTTTCCCCCTGTTTTGATCTCTGGGAGTCAGCAAGTTTGGGGTATTACAGTCACTAAGTGAAAATAAAAACTTCAAGAAGCTTGCTGTCTAGCATCACTAAATCTTTTTTTTTCTCCACCAACAATGCTGGGCAGTGAATTATGGAAGCATGGAATTGACTTACACTTCATTTTGAGCAGTAGTCAGTTACTCTGTCAAATACAACAGCATTCTGGAAAAGCCTATAAAAATTATGACAAACGGAACGGGCAACCTCTAGATCTTTTTACATGGATATAATACTTAAAAGTATCACACTGACTTTTGAGGAACAAGGCTGAGGGCAGTTGTGAAAGGAATCATTCCTGGTTCCATGAAGTGGAGGGGGTGGTTATCTCTGGAAACAGATTTGGAGGTGCCTCTAAAGAACAATCAATTATCAACCATTTTGTATATAGCCTCACCAGTATGGATGGGTACCATTTCTTTTCTCCACTCCAGGCATCAAAATCCCACCTTTTTTGTTGTTGTGATGTAGGAATTGTCACAAAAGAAGGAGAATATGTTGCATTTAGGCAAGGGCACAGTATTCATCTCAGCTGTTTCATTGGCACATATTTTCCTTTTCACTGCATAAAGCGTTTTCCTAACAATCTTGCTAAACCTATGGCCTTATGGGCAACGAGGAACCCTAAATTAATAGGTTACAGCTGGGGCTGAAAGGTTTATGGGAAAATATGTTTTTCTCACAGTAACATACATGGCATATTTCATGGCACGTTGTCAAAGGGCTGGGTATTTCACAATCAAATATGAAAAATTTATTTATCTGGGAACTGTTTTGAATTCATTTCCACTCCTAGGTACTGTTACCACATGGTGAAGCTATAGGCAGCAGACTTAGATGTCACATCACTCTAAGAATGGCTAGGGGAGGCAGAATAATGAGGACCATTGGGATTCCAGTTGATTCTTATCTACATAAGGTTTTTTTATTATTTAAAAAACCAACAAGTAGCTAGCTCTCATCGTTTTGGAGAATACCTGGAATGCATGGAACTTTGAACAAAGAGCAGGAAGCTTTGAGCCTTCATAAATTTCAGCAACCCATTATTCTTGTCTCTCTTACTTTCACCCAGTTCTGGTGATGTTTTTTTTATCCCAGGTGCATCTACTGCCAGTGCACTTTGACACCGCTTTAACTGCCATGGCCACATTCTACATCCTCCACCTTGAGTTCCTATATTGGGAGAAAGATAGGATGCAAGAAAATAATAATAATAATAATAATAATAATAATAATAATAATAATAATTCTACAGATTTCTAAGGTCAATAGTTTTGTGAGGCACCAGCAATCTTTGGCAGAGAAGGCGAAAGACCTTATAAAACTATAAATCCCATGATTCCATAGGATGGAGCTACAGCATTTAAAAGTGCTGTCAAACTGCATAATTTCTACAGTGTAGATGCATCCCCAGTTGCATACATTTCCTCTCCTCATCTCCTTGATGTACACTTTTGATCAACACCAAGTATGAATACCAGGACAAAATTTTGCAGAAATATTTCTTCTTTGTGATCTGATCAAAGAGTGTGGAAACTTTTTTCTCTGCCAGAATCAAAATTAAGACAAATATTTTTCCATTATTATTTATTTATTCATTCTATATTCCACCTCTCTTCCAGAAATGGATTCAAGGCAGTTTACAACAAATGAAAATAAAGTACAGCTTAAAAACATACATCTTATAATGCAATGATTAAAAGAAAAACAATGGCTGTCTCTGCACTGCAGAATTAATGTTGTCTGGCACTGCTTTAAATGTCATGGCTCAGTGAGATACTTTGCCTTCTATGTCAGAGAGTTCTGGTGCCACAACAAACCAATAATCCCAGGATTCCATAGCATGGAGCCACGGCAGTTAAAGTGGTGTGAAACTGCATTAATTCTGCAGTGTGGAAGCAGCCAATTCTATTTAAAAACACAAGCTGCAACACTTAAAAAAACATATTTTAAACTGAGGAGATTATCACATTAACAAATAACCCAACTTCTCCCTAACATGATGCAGTCGACTTGCAGGATGCAAACTGGGAAAGCTCTCGGCTTTAAAAAGCGGCCTCTGAAGCATGGCTGGGACCTGGGATGCAACCGCCCAGCTGCAGTGGCAGTAAATTACATGAATACTCACTTGCATCCCGCAACCCAGGTACATCCCATTAGGGAGCAATCAGGTTGTTTGTCAATGTGATAATCTCCATAATGAAAAGATATGGGCACAGCACAGATTTGAAGCTCTGTCTGTTGCAAGATGCTCAAAACCAAAGACCTGCCTAAATAAAAAGATCTTTGCATAATGGGAGAAAGACAACAGGTAGGAGTGAAAACCAACTCTCCCATGGAAAGAAATTCCACAACTTGGGAGCAGCCACTAAGAAGACCCCACCAAATGTGTCTGTGATGAAGGTGGGATCAAGGGATAGCCCTCCTCTGAGAATTTTAAAACTTGTTCAGGCTCATATGCTCACTAGAAAGAGTAAAGTAGGGCAAGGAACTCTAGAGACAAGGGTAGTTGATTTGAAGAGGAAAAATACCAGTCAACTGCCAGGATCTGTTTGAATGCATTTCAACAGAATGCTAGAATTGGAAGAGACCACAAGGACCATCTAGTCCAACCTACTGCCATGCAGGAATATACAATCAAACCTCTTCTGATAGATGGCCATCCAACATCTCTTGCAAAATCTCCAAGAAGGAGACTCCACCACAGTCTGGGGCAGCGCCTTCAACTGTCGAACAGCTTTTACTGTCAGGAAGTTCTTCCCTGGTGAGCCCTGGTGGTGCAGTGGTTAAATGCCTGTACTTCAGCCACTCACTCACAAACCACAAGATTGTGAGTTCAGTACCAGCCAGGGGCTCAGGGTCAACTCAGCCTAGCAACCTTCTGAGGTCACTCAAATTAGGACCCAGTTTGATGGAGGCAATTAGCTTACACATTGTAAACCGTTTAGGGAGTGTTTAAGGTCACTGATAAGTAGGGATGTAAAGAATATTCTCCAAAATTCGAAAATTAGGAGAAAAATGGCAATTTCGAACATTTCTATTACAATCTGGAGAGGAGAAATTCTGAATAATTCTCTATCAATGAGTAAGAATATTGAGGCTAGTCATTTCGAAATGAGAGGGAGAGAAGAATCCTTCATCTGACTCTCGATAGTCACTATTTGCATATTTTGTGTAAGAAAAGCTACCATTCATCCTGGAGGCTATTTCTTTTGTTAGGGTGATTTGCTCCAACTTTGCTTAATCACAGCAGCTTTGCTTTGAAAAACAAAAGATAACAAAAGGTGAGGCTTCTGCCCTTTATGCCATGCTCTGACATTCAAGTTCTCACAGAACAGAAGAACTTGAAATCTCAAAACTTATTATCAGGAAAGGTCTTGGCCACCGTTTTTTGGAGTAAGACAGGTATTTTGATGATAAAAAAATGACTAATCACTTTGATGAAATACAGTTACATCACTATGATCTGGAGATTACCTTGCAGTGGAGACATTGATTTGGGTTCTCCAAGGCCAAGAAATTCAAGTACACACACACACACACACACACACAATGCAAAATAAATGTAGGTTTGCCTTAGCAGCATCACCTTGAGAGAGCTGGAGAGAGAGGTTTGTCATGTCCTGCCTCTGAGGCTGAGAGACTGTGCCAATTATTATTATTATGATTGCATGACCTCTTAGCATCACCATGGGAGAAGTGCAGAGAGAGAGGGCAGGGAAATCTCTAACAATATGTAAGCTGCTCTGATAGCACCACAGACTGCTGGGAACTGCAGTCTAATAAGGCTGCAGTGCACACTGCAGAAATAATCCAGTTCGACAATACTTTAATGCTATGGAAACTCCTGTTGTGCCACCAGAGCTCTCTGACAAAGAAGGCTAAATGTCTCACAAAACTACAATACCCAGATATTGTTGTTGTTGTTGTTGTTGTTGTTTTCTTATATCCCTGGCACAGACTCTCAGCCTCAAAGGGAGGCACTGCCCTCCCCCACAAGCCTTGCATGCCAGGAGAGTCCTAAAAGTCACAACAGACGACAACAGCCATGTTTCCAAGAGGTCATGGAGAAAGGGAGCTCAGGGCTTGGATGGCCATAGGAGCCCTCTGGGAGGCCTTGGGCAAGTCACACTCTCTGGGTCTCAGAGGAAGACACTGGCATGTCCTCATTGCAAGAGCCCTCTAAACACACACAAAACCCACAACCCCCCCTTCTTGCCCCGTTTTGCCAGGGTCCTCCCAAAGCACTGAGAGTGCCCACCAGAAGGCAACAAACATCAACAGCCAAGTGGGTCACACTGTCTCATCAGGATGACACTGGAAGATGGGACAAACCGAGGGTTTTCTTGGCATAAAGAGGAGTTTTGTCATGGGATGCCCCTGAAGCTGAGACAGTGTGACCCTCACAGATGAGAAGGGGAGGGGTCGGGTGCCAAGTGGCAATGCTCTTCTGCCAAGCAGGAATCCTGAAGAAGGAGCAGAGTGGGGGGAGATGGCAAGAGTTCTGCCATGAATAAAGCCTACCAGGAAGGAATACTTAGGAGTTGAAGCTGAGAGGATGTGACTCGCTCAAGGTCACCCAGTGAATTTCTATGGTGAACTGGGAGGCTAGAGTTGGGGTACCCTCAAGGACCATCCAGTCCAACCCCCTTCTGCTATGAAGTAATACATAGGAATACATGGCATACTAGAGGGCATGTAGTCTGATCCCTGTTCAACATCAGGAGGATGACACTGGAAGATGGGACAAACTGAAGGTTTTCTTGGCATAAAGAGGAGTTTTGTCATGGGATGCCCCTGAAGCTGAGATAGTGTGACCCTCACAGATGAGAAGGGGAGGGGTTGGGTGCCAAGTGGCAATGCTCTTCTGCCAAGCAGGAATCCTGAAGAAGGAGCAGAGTGGGGGGGAGATGGCAAGAGTTCTGCCATGAATAAAGCCTACCAGGAAGGAATACTTAGGAGTTGAAGCTGAGAGGATGTGACT
>NC_056522.1:11478012-11491423 GCF_019175285.1 Sceloporus undulatus
CATCAGACCTTGGCATCAGCCTGGGAGAGGTGCAGAGTTGGATCCCATGTATTCCTTCATAGCAGAAGGGGGTTGGACTGGATGGTCCTTGAGGGTCCCTTCTAGCATTTCTTGTTGAGGCTGGGCTTTTTTCCCTTTTGTGTGTGTGCCTCCAGGGTATTTTAAGCATAGGAATGTTCTTTAAACCTCTGCCAAACTTCCTTTTGAGATGGTAATTGAGTTTGAAATGCAAAGTAATTAGCGTAATTATTCTCCTTGTCTTTTATTGTCATTCAGAGAGAAATCTGTGAAAAATATTTCGCTAGTTGCTGAAAAGGAGAGAAGAAATCACCATTTGAAAGGGAGAATTGTGGGAAGAATATTTTTTTAAAAAATTCTCCTCAAAGTTTCTCTGACCGAGAAGAAAAACATGGGTTTCTCCAATCACTACTGATAAGCGGTATAGAAATATACTTGCTATTGCTATTGCTTAGGTGGAATCTCTTTTCCTATAGCAGTGATTCCCAAACTCTGATCTTCCAGCTATCTTGGACTTTGGTTCCTAGAATCCCAAATGATTGGCCAAACTGGTTGAGACTTCTGGGAGCTGACCTGGGAGTCATTGTCCTAAATAAAATAATAAATGAAATTAAAATTTTTATTTCTATCCCGCTTTTTGCCAAGCAATCAAAGCAGCGTACAGCAAGTTAAAATACAACTATATATACACAGTACCCCCCCTCCTATAACTTGGATCCATTGCTCCATGGCCTAGTAGTCTCTGGAGCAGTAGAAAACAAGCTTGTTCCATCCTCAGTATGACATCCCTTCAGATATTTAATTATGGTTCCCATGTCACCTCTTAACATTTCCTTCTCCATGCTAAATATACTGAGCTCCCTAAGCCACTCCCCATAGGACATGGTTTCCAGACATTTCACCATTTTTTCATCAAAATGTTTTTCTACTTACAAATGAAAAGTTAACGCAAACCCAAGCAAGTTTAAGGCTTGCATCAACTGGAGGCTTGCTTACTCACAGTGTAGCTATATGACAGCACTAAGATTTTTTTTTTTAAAAAAACAACTCTTTACACTACATGGTTTGGGAGTATTTTTGTATTATTTTACATTCACTGTGAAACAAATTGCAGCATAAAGTGCCCCTCCCAAAATAATAATAATAAAAAACACCCCATGGAGAGCTGCTACAATGTGAAACATAATTAGGTAGCACTTTGTTAAAAGTCAGCAGCAAAACCTAACAAAGCCAAGTCCCAGATTTATATGCATGTAACTGTATAATACATAATTGTCAACTGTTCCGAAAAGATCTAATTTTGATAATGCATATTGAGATTGGTTGTCTGTTTTGTTAATGAGGGGCCTGAAAAACACTTGGCTTGACAGCTCGAAAGGCAAATACCACTGAGCACAGCCAGAGAATGCAGAGCCAGGGGGATACAATATACATACATACATACATACATACATACATATATATATATATATATATATATATATATGCTTTGTTTGAAAAAAAAAGAAAAAGAAAAAGGAGAGCCTTTCTCAGAAATGAGAAAGAAAAATGGGGTATTCACAGTCTACAGCAGACTTTGAATTGTCCTGCTGAAATATTAACAATGTGACAAAACAATATATTCATCCATTTTTGACAATTTATAATTGATGTCCGCAGTTTCAGTTCCAAGTCAGCATTTCCAGGGCTCAGTTGTAAACTAGTTGCACATCTGCAAAGAGGAGAAACAGGGGAGAAGGAAAAAGTTGCATGCCACAAAAGAATGAAAACCTTCAGCGTGTAGTTGATTCGCTTCTCTTTCCTTTTCTCATCTTCTTTTCCTTCCTCCCTCTAGTTCAATTATCCAAAACTTAAAATTTTAAAAATTTCCTCTTATCACAGCAGTTTCTTTATACATAAAGAACACACACACACACACGCACACATACTTGGGCAATAAACAAGAAACTGGTGACATTTATTGGTACAGTCACCCCTCCATAACCATGGATTTTTTTATCCATGGATTCAACCATCCACTACTTGAAAATATTCAAAACAATATAAATTCCAGAAAGCAAACCTTGATTTTGCCCTTTTATGTAAGGGACACCATTGTATTTAATGGGACTCAAGCATCCATGGATTTTGGTATCCACTGAAGGTCCTGGAACCAAACCATGAATTCCAAAGTGAAATGCTGGCAAATTTGACATTCCCCAATAAATGTTAAAGTCAACAGAGTGCTTACACTAAATGTCTGTATGTCATCCTTTTTATAAAAAATCCTGGTGGTTTGTGTATTATTATTATTTATAACTGATCCAGAGAGCTTCTTTCATGGAGAGGTGATTCATGAATCTGTCAGCAATCATGTGGCCATTTTAAAAGTTCATAATCACCTGGAGTCCATCCACACTAAACACATATATTGCTTTATTCCACTTCAGTGGCCATGGCAACATCCTATGGAACTCTGGGGTGTGCAGTTTGATGGGGCATTGGAAAACTGGCTGTGTAGTTTGATGGGGGATTGGAACACTAATTCCACATTATCTTCCTTAAAATCCCCTTCCCATGATTTCATGGGATGGAATTAGGGTCGCCAGATCAGAATCATCCTAAACCCTGAGGTTTCTGGGCCAAAACTTATGATCTAGGAAGAGCCCTGGTGCCAACCAGTTTCCAGTTTGTCCATGCAAATCTCTTTCATCTCCAGCTCCACTAGTCCTGTCATAGTTCATGTCCAGTTTTGTAGCCAGGATCTTAATGTGAAATAGCAAAAGGTCACAGTTTTGGATTTGGGCTTCCATTTAGGCTACTAGAGGCAGAAGACATTGCGCCTAAGCCTGAATTCTATTTTTAACTCCCAACTAAATGAGAGTCAGCATTGTGTAGTGGTTTGAGCATCACACTATGACTCTGGAGACCAGGGTTCGAATTCTGGCTCGGCCATGGAAACCCAGTGGTTGACCTTGGGCAAGTCATACTCTCTCAGCCTCAGAAGATGGCAATGGCAAACTCCCTCTGAAGAAACTTGTCAAGAAGACCCCATGATAGGGTTGTCTCATGGTTGCCATAAATCAGAAATTGCTTGAAGGCACACAGCAATAGCAGCAGCAGCAGCAGCAACAACAACAACAACAGCCGCAGCAGCAGCAGCAACAACAACAACAACAACAACAACAACAAAGTAGAGTCATTGCATTAGTGGGATCTGCCTACATGTTGACTCACCATCCAACAATTGATTTAATGGATCTACTCTTGTTAGGACTAATCAACAGGATGTAGTTACACTTTCTTGGATGGTCTGTAATTATGCATTGTTGCCTTCAATGTCCCAATTCACTGGGAGTGAGGACCCAACTACAAGTAATTCCCCTTTGCATCATGGGAGATTAAGTAGGCAATCAGTTGCACAATGTTGGCATTCAGCAACCACTATCTAACCACATGAGTATAAATTTATGCCTCTCAAGGTATAGAATCTCAGCCTCTGTTAATTCTCATTTAAAGCATATGGTTTTCATGGAGCTAATCTATTTTAGTACACAGGTCAGGAGAAGATTTAAGAAACAGTCTGTTAGACTATGAAGTTTAGCAAGCAGCTAAAAAATGCAACATACCACTGCCAATTTAAATTCAAATTCAGGATACATCTGGATTTTATCACATACATTTTGCTGCTGATGCCACCAGCCGAGTGCAGCCCAGCTAACTTCTGGCTAGAATCCATGCTCAGCCAGCCTCTTTTCCAAACTAGGAAGCTCCCAGCTTTGCAAATCGGTCAGCTGAGCTCGGATTCTAACTGGAAGTAACCTGGGATTCACCCAGTCAGTGGCATTGGTGGCAAAATGCATGGGATAAAATCTGGATCAAATTCAAATTCAAATTGGCAGTGGTAAGTCACATTTTTTAGCTGTGTGCTAAACTCCTATGACTCTGGAGACCAGGATTCAAATCCTCACTTGGCCATGGAAAACCACTGGGTGACCTTGAGCAGGTCACATTCTCTCAGACCTAGAGGAAGGCAAAGGCACACCCTCTCCTTTGAACAAATTTTGCCAAGAAATTTTGCCATGATAAGTTTGCCTTAGCGTCACCACAAGTCAGAAACAACTTGAAGGCACACAGCAACAATAAAGGAAAGGATTTGAGTATCCATACAAAGTACTCTCCAAAAGCAATGCAAACAAAGAAAACGATCTTGGCTGAGATGATGGCTTTACAGTCACTTCTGAGCAAATACTGCATTCGCTGTTGAAAGCTAACACTTTAATTAGAGCAGAAGTCACAAAATCTAATGCCCTGGGTAATAAATGTGATCCACTGAGCTCTCCTCTTTAAGGAAAAAGAAAGGAAAAGAAGAAAGATCCAGATTAAAGTAAAGCATCAAGAGGAGGAGGGTGAGGAGGGAAATGTATTTAGAAAGCTGTATCTAAATTGTGGGATATACACGATTAAACCATCCCGAGAATTAGTTGGAAGGACTGAGCTGCTGAGATATTTGCTTAATTCTAGCTGTTTGTTCCTTGCCTTCAAGGAAAATTAGGTATGGCTGCTGAGTGCTAAATATGTTTCTTTTTTAGCCGAACGACAGGTATAATGATTTCATGGGTCTAGGAGATAATTTCGGCAGGGAGATGTTAAACGGCGAGCAAACGCAGGCTCTGTGATTGAAAGCGGAATTCTTAGGGAAGTAAATAAAAACCTTGGCAATGTTTATTTGTAGTTTGTTTCTGACCTCCTGAATCATATTAAGAACAGCTTTGATGTCCCGGATTAGATGGTTTTTAATATTTGAAAAATGCCATGGATACAGAGAATGTGCTTGCTGAAAGAGTCAAGTGGAGACTTGAAACGCGCTGTCATTAAGACATGTGGTGTTGCATGAATAGTAAATATTTTAAAATGATGCCCATTTCATGGCTACCCAGCTCATGAATTATCCACCACTCTCCCCTCCCCCAGGGTGCTGCTTTTACTTTTGCTGAAATTTTAACTCCTGAAGGAGTAAGTAACTGGGAAAATCTTTTAATCTGTTTAATAATTCTGAGTTTGCACCCATCCACCCCCCCCCCCACACACACGGCATTTTCAGAGCAGCTGAACCATGATCCCTACATTTTCTCAGTAGTCCTTATAGCCACCCTATATTAGTGAATGAACGAATCAAATATAATCCATCCTTCATTTGTTTCAGCAAGGAGGCATTCACAGTTATCTTTCTCATTTTTTTTTCTCACTCTAGTGGATTTGGGGTCAAAAATAATACTCAAAACAATATGCATTTCTCAACAAGGTGTGCTAATATGAAACCTTTTCTATGCATTTGTATTATAGATTGAATCTCTCTTATCCAGAATTGCACAATCCAAAATATTCCAAAAACCAAAACTTTTTTCATGTTTGTCTGAGATACTGACACCTTTGTTTTCTGATGGTTCATTGTACACAAACTTTATTTTATGCACAAAATTATTTAAAATGTTGTATAAAATTACCTCCAGGCTATGTGTATACAGTATATATGAAACATTAATGAATTTTGTGTTCAGACTTGGATCCCATCTCCAAAATACAGTATCTCATTATGCATGTACTGTATATAGAAATGCAGGCATTCCTAAATAAAAAATATCTGAAGTCCAAAACGCCTCTGGTCCAAAACATTTTGGATAAGGGAGATTCAGCCTGTATATGCATTGATATTGATTCCTCTTCTCTTTAAGTTGCATTATCTTCCATTAACATACTACACTTTCAAAAGTAAAACAATAAGTTCCAGAATTTTGAGGGGATCTGATTCTTCTCTGGCCACAGGTTCTGGCAGTCCAGAAGCTTGAGTTGCAACTGTTTTGAAAAAGAGGAAATCTGGTTTCAGTACATGCCAGTTGATTTCACCAGCACTCCTAGTCACATAGTTTTTTGTGGGCTTTGGGGGTTATGAGGTCATGTTCTAGAAGAGTTTCTTCCCGACGTCTCACCAGCAGCTGTGGCTGATATCTTCAGAAAATATATATTGTTGGCTGAGGGGAAGTGATTTACCTGTTGATCTGTGTATTGCTCTGTTGTCACTAGTCACGATTACTCATCACCCTCATTATAGATGGATGGTTGAGGAAAAACCTGCTGCCTAAACTCATTAAAGGATTCATGGCTGAAATGTCATTTGGATGGACTTCTATTTGAAAACCAGTATGGTATAGCAGTTTTAGTGTTGTACTAGGACTGCATCTGGACTGCAGAAATAATCCAAGTTGACACCACTTTAATTGCCATGGCTCAATGCTTTGGAATCCCAGATTTGTAGTTTATTATGGCATCGGAACTCTTCGACAGAGAATGTTAAATAGCTCACAAAACTACAATTCCCAGAATTCTGTGGCATTGATGAACACACACAACAACAATAAATATCTGGGCAGAAAAAAATTCCTGAAATGCACAAATATAGGAGACTTGACACCTGGCTTGAAAGCAAAACATTTGAAAGGAAGCTAGAAGTCTTAGCAGACCACAGGCTGAATATCAGTCACTAATGGGATGCAGCAGACAAAAAATCCAATGTGCATACCTTGCATGAAGTAAGCTGATTTTAATACAGCTGATGGATATGAATTGGATAGATTCTGATTGGGCTAGCAATAGGGTTTGTTGCTTTCTCTCTCTTCCAAGAAACTCATTATTGTGATGCAGCAGCATGGACTCATAGGATCATAGAATCGTAGAGTTGGAAGATAACACAAGGGCCATCCAGTCCAACCCCCTGCCATGCAGGAACTCTCAATCAAAGCATCCCCAACAGATGACCATCCAGCCTCTGTTTAAAGACTTCCAAGGAAGGAGACTCCACTACACTCCGAGGGAGTGTGTTCCACTGTCGAACAGCCCTTACTGTCAGGATGTTCCTCCTAATGTTGAGGTGGAATCTCTTTTCCTGTAGCTTGCATCCATTGTTCCGAGTCCTGTTCTCTGGCGCAGCAGAAAACAAGCTTGTTCCCTCCTCAGTATGACATCCCTTCAAATATTTAAACAGGGCTATCATATCACCTCTTAACCCTCTCTTCTCCAGGCGAAACATCCCCAGCTCCCTAAATTGTTCCTCATAGGGCTTGGCTTCCAGACCTTTCACCATTTTAGTCGACCTTCTTAGGACACACTCCACTTTCTCAATGTCCAGAACTGGACACAATATTCTAGGTGAGGCCTGACCAAAGCAGAATATACTGGCACTATTACTTCCCTTGATCTAGACACTATACTTTTATTGATGCAGCCTAAAATTGCATTGGCATTTTTAGCTGCCTCATCACACTGTTGACTCATGTTCAACTTGTGGTCTACTTAGACTCCCTTTCACATGTAGGCCCATTCCGGATGGGCATAAAGTACATATCCAGTACGTACTAGGGTTAGGAAGGGGCGTCAGGAACTGATGCCCCTAACCCTAGTACATACTGGATACGTACAAAATGGCGGCACCCGTTCTACACGGGCTCTGCCATCTTGATGTAGCGTATGCATAGCGTCTGCATGTCGTGCCCTGGATGTGACGCTGCAAATGCACGACTAGTGCCTCATGGCATCACATCTGGGACGCAAAAAGAAGCACCATTTTTGGGCTTCTTTTTGCTCTGCGAGGGAGCCGCGCGGTACCGAAGCTGCGGCTCCCTCGCGGAGCAACCGGCGGTGCCTGCAGATTGCCACTTTCAGGCAGTCTGTAACGCGCCATAGTTTCATTCAGCCAGGTGTCCCCCATCCTATATCTTTGCATTTCATTTTCCCGCCCTAAGTGCAGTACTTTACATTTCTCCATGTTGAATTTCATTTTGTTAGTTTTCTAGTTCATTCAGGTCGTTTTGAATCTTGATCCTGTCCTCTGGGGTATTAGCTACTCTTCCTAATTAGGTGTCATCTGCAAATTTGACAAGTATGCCCCCAATTCTGTCATCCATTGATAAAGATGTTGAATAGCACTGGGCCCAGGACAGAGCCCTGTGGGACCCCACTGGTCACTTCTCTCCAGGATGAAAAGGAGCCATTGTTAAGCACACTTTGAGTTCGGCCAATCAACCAATTACAAATCCATGTAACAGTTGCCTTGTCTAACCCACATTTTACAAGCATGTTTGCAAGAATGTCATGGGAAACCTTGTTAAAGGCCTTACTGAAATCAAGATATACTATATCCACAGCATTCCCTTCATCTACCAAGCTGGTAATTTTATCAAAAAAAGGGATTAGATTTGTCTGGCATGACTTGTTTCTCTGAAACCCATGTTGACTTTTCGTGATTATGGAATTGCCTTCTAGATGTTCACACAGCAAAAAGAGGCAATACAGTTGTAGGCTGCCCCAAAAGAAAGATAATGTCCATATCAAAGCAATTTGTAGTACTTCTCTATTCTGCTTTAATTGGAGCTCCCTTGAGTTCAGGAAACTTCAGTTTAAGAAGGATATTGACAAGATGGAGTGTACCCAGAGGCAGACAACCAAGTATTAGAAAATGTCTGGGTCCTTAAGCCTAGGAAAAATGGTTGAGGCAGATGAGCATGTTTAGGTTGAAGAAGAGAAGACTGAAGGGTGATACAGTAGCCATCTTTAAATAAAAGGCTATCATGTGGAAGATGGAGCAAATATGTTTTCTGCTGCAACTGAAAGTTCAAGAAAGGAGGTTTCAACTAAATATTAGAAAGAATGTCCTGGATTGTACAAGCTGTACTACAGCTGAACAGCCTATTGCAGAAAATGGCAGGCTTGCCTTTGCTGGAGGTTTTTAAATAGAGTTTAACGGGGGGGGGGGGGGGGGCTTTACAGTGAACTAGGTGGTCCTTGGGAACCCTTCCAACTCTATGATTATGTGATTAACTCATCAATCAATCTCTTCATGAAATCAGCATATGGATACCCAGAAGAATGACTCCAAGGCATCTTCACTGATGATGACTGTGAATATTAAGAACACAAATATGGTGGTAGTAGAAGTTGGTGAACTGTGAAATAGTGACATGAAGAATAGCCACAATTTTTCTTTTCTTTTGTGAAAAAAAGGTGTTTCAGTACATTGAGACTCCCCTGTACAACAAAAATCAAGAAGCAAAATAAATAAATACATAAATGTTTTTTTTAAATGTCCCAAATGTAACCACAAGAATTTTCACCCTTATTAGAAAGTGAAAAGACAGGCAACTTTTTCAGTGGTTGTCCCCCCTCACTTTTGATGTAATTTTTTTAAAAAAATGATTTTGTGAAAAAATGTGGGGTTTTTTTTTTTGGGAGAAAATGTATTCATCACAAAATGTTTATGACTAAAGCATTTTCATACACTGCTAAAATGTTTTCCACAAACAAAATTTTCATAGACTCTCAAAATGTGAATAATCATTAACTCACATGTCACCCAACAGAAAGAAATGGTGTTGTTTCTAGGGCCCCCCTCCTGTTTCTGCTGAGTATCATAGAATCATAGAGTAGGATGATACTTCTAGAGATCATCTATCTGAACTGCCACCACACAGCGATTTTAACCCTCCTCTCACTAGTAACTCAGGCCATGCCCTTCCAGACACTTACGTAAAGTTACAAAATCACAACAGTCTAGATCATATTCAAAGGTAAAGGTAAAGGTTTCCCCTTTCATATGAATCTTCAATTTCACTGTCAAATAGCTCTTACTGTCAGGAAGTTCTTCCTTTAGTTTGCATCCATTGTTCCATATCCTAGTCTCTGCAGCAGCAGAAGACAAGCATGCTTCATTTTCAGTATCTTCAGTAGACTTTGTTGCTCTTATGTGTCTTCATCTCCGACTTATGGTGACACTAAGGTGAACCTATCATGTTTTTTTTCTTGGCAGGGTTTGCTCAGAGGAGGTTTGCCATTGCCCTCCCCTGAGGATGAGAGAGTGTGACTTGCCCAAGGTCACCCAGTGGGTTTCATGGTTGAGCTTGGAATTGAATCCTGTTCAGCAGAGTCATCATCTAACACTCAAACCACTACGCCATGCTGGCTCAGTCTGACATCCCTTCAAATATTTATACATGGCTATCATGTCATCTCTTAACCTTCTCTTCTCCAGGCTAAACTTACTCAGTCCTCTACATCACTCCTTACAGGACATGAACTGCAGAGCATTTTTGTCATCCTCCATGGACACGCTCCAGCTTGTCAACGTCCTTCTTGAATTATGGTCACAATATTCCAGATAAAGTCTGACCAAAACAGGATAGCTTCTGGTAGAAGAACAAAACGAGCAACAATTTATATCCCCATTGTGAAAATCTTTTGGCATCTCTGACACAGATTCTACCAGTGGCCTTGGGCCAGACATTTAGCTTCACTGCCTTTATTTCATTTGTCCCCAAAGCAGCTGACCTCTTCATGACAGCAGTGCACCCAGTGGGGCTGTGATTAGCCAACCTCTCCAGAGCATGTTGGAAATGAAGCACAGTTGGCCTGATATAACCTCTCCAGTCCACTATGTTGTAATACTGTGTCCTGCTTCCTTCCCCTGATATATTCAGCAAGGTTTACTGTTTTATAATCACAGAGGATGGGGTTGTAAGGGATAAACACCCTCTACATCAGAAATCTTCTGGGGGCCGTAAGAGTGATAAAAACAAAAATCTGAAAGTGGAATGCGCTCAAAAGTCCATTTCTGTCTTTGAAAACATTTTGTACTGTTAAACAGTGCAGGAGGCACCTGAAATCTGTTTGGAAGGTCAATCAGGACTTCTGGTGACTTCCAGAGCCTTTAGCAAAATGGTTATTAACATTATTTATTTATTTATTTGTGTCATTTCATTTCATTTCTATACTGCCTTTCTCCCAGGAAGGGACCCAAGGTGGCTCACAGATAAATGACTTTATAAAGAAAACTTTACAATATTTTTTTATAATTAATGTTTATTGAATTTTTCTTATTTACATGGAATACATTTCAAATTCAACATTCCTTCTTCTTTAAGCTTATTGTAACAAATACGATACAATATAAAGAAAAATATATCTAAACTTCCAGTTGATCTGCTTGGTTTTGAGTGTAAGAATTTCTTGAAATAAACAGTTCCCTCTTACTATAATTTATTTTAGTGACTTCAAATTATGCATTCTTATGGTAATTTTGAATTGTTTCCAGTATGTATAAATATTAAAAGTATGTTTATTACCATTGTTTTTTACAATACATTATATATATATATATACACACGTTTTATCTTTATTATCAGGCTAATATTTTAGTCCATCTCTCAGAATGGTTCAAACTTAACAACTCAAAACTTCTAAACCGTGAGGGATTCAATCTGAGTTATGGTTGGCATGCTTATCTTTGGTATAATAAGAATATGATAGAATTTTTTTTTAATTAAAATCATCGAGCTGAAAAAGTATACAGTCACATGAAACATACACAAGTTTAAAGACATAACTAGAACATCCCCCATATAATAGCTTCCCTGACATTATATAATATATAACCGTGATGGCGAACCATGCGACACCATTTCGCCAGGCACAGGCAGCGAGGGAGAAGGTGGAAGAGGCAAGCGCGTGCCCGTTCCACCTCCTTCCTGCCATTTTTGGGCCTCCCGCTGTCTCTCTGAGTCAGCGGGAAACCAGAAAATGGCGCTCGGGGGAAGGAGCCAGAGGCGTGCACATCTGGCTCCTCCTCCCAACCCTCTTCCCTCCCGGCTTTCCTTTCCTCAGCGCGAACAGGCCCCTTGGAACCCGTTCACGCAGAGAAAAGGTCTGAAGAGAAGGGGGTGCATAGCCAAGCCCCTTCCCTTCGGCTTCCCTTCTTCCCTTCAGCCGAATGGGCCCCTTGGAGACCGTTTGGCCGAAGGGAAAGGGACTGGGACAGGTGCCCAAGCCCCTTCCTTTGGCTTCCCTTCCCTTTGGCCGAACGGGCCCCTTGGAGCCCATTCGGCTGAAGGAAGGGGCCGAAGGAAAGGGGACTGGGACGGGTGCCCGAGCCCCTTCCTTCAGCTTCCCTTCCCTTTGGCTGAACGGGCCCCTTGGAGCCTGTTCGGATGAAGGAAGGGACCGAGGAGGAGAGGGCGAGCATACGCCTCCTCCCCCCCATGGGATTTCGCCAGACCTGAGGTGTCCTTCGGAGGACACCTCAGGTCTGGCGAAGCCCCTCAGAAAGGAGCAGGAGCCGCGCGCCTGTTGTTCCTGCCCCTCACGGGTCCTTACTGGTCCCCAGCTGTCTCTGAGAGACAGCTGGAGGCCAATGAAGGGCTGGAGTAGTAGGCACACGCCTGTCACCCCCCCCATTCCCCCTGACTTCTAGCTGTCTCTCAGAGACAGCTGGAGGCTGGGAAAGGGCACAGGGAAAGCCCCGACCCTGGAGGGTGGAAGCTCTGCCCTTGGCATGAGGCCCTGCCCCTGGAGGGTGGAAGGTCCTACCCCTGGCACATGGTCCCACCCCTGGAGGGTGGAAGCTCCGCCCCCAGCATGGCAAATTCAAAAGGTTCGCCATCACTGGTATATAACATCCTACAACTGTCCCAGTTTGGCATGGTGAGTCCCAATTGATTCTTTGTCACTGCATTTTTCAGCCGTTTTAAAAATGTCCCAGTTTCTTTCACTTCCTCCCACATTCCTCCTTTTTCCTCAGTTGCTTTCAATTGCTGCAAACTGAATTCAAAGTGCAAAATAGTTTATACTCATTTAACTCAGTTGGAGGAAGAGGAGAGGTGGGGGAGGGGAGAATCTTGCTTTTCCCAGTAGGAAAGCAAACTGCTGCACTCTCTATTAGCTTGTGTGCTCTTTCTCATTAATACCTTTGTCAGGGATGATGGGAGTTGTAGCTCTTCACCTCTGGCTCTAACTCACCACCTTGTTATGCAGCAGCGCTGACCAGCTTTGGTCAGTGGTTAATGCTTTTCTTCCAAAGCAGCAGAGTTTCAGAGAATAGGCTGAAGACCCTGACAAACTCTCCAAGCCTTCTCACTCTTCTTCCTCAGAAGTTTCCAAACTTCTCCAGGATCCTGCTGGCTCTTGTATCTTCACTCAAGACACCAGACAACTCAGTAGTCTTATATAAAAGATCTACTTTATTCTACTATATACAAAATACTATATGCCCTCACAAACTCTACAATCACCAATATCTCCAAACTGCTCCACAAAATACATAGGCAAACATAGCAATTATTATAGCCATTGTTAATCACCACCCACTTAGTCAGGTTCCACCCAGTGGGCGTGTACACTCATTTTGATTGGTTCACATAGTTCAACCCATACTTAAGAATTTCATCATTTCACCTTGTACACTTAATGAATCTCAGGTGTTTTCAATTGTACACTCTATAATTCTGTCCTTGGCATTCAAGCCTTCTAAATTACATTAGCTTTTTCACCTGTGTGGCTTCTTAATTGCTTTTGTTTAGTCATTGTGACTTTC
>NC_056522.1:11491523-11576164 GCF_019175285.1 Sceloporus undulatus
GGGCGTGTACACTCATTTTGATTGGTTCACATAGTTCAACCCATACTTAAGAATTTCATCATTTCACCTTGTACACTTAATGAATCTCAGGTGTTTTCAATTGTACACTCTATAATTCTGTCCTTGGCATTCAAGCCTTCTAAATTACATTAGCTTTTTCACCTGTGTGGCTTCTTAATTGCTTTTGCTTAGTCATTGTGACTTTCACATACATGTTTTATTTCTTCTACTGTATATCCCATGTTGCATTTTCCTTAACAAGTTTGACCACACTCCATTACTTGGCAATGGGCACGCTGTTTTTTAATCTGTTGGAGGGTACGAAATTATACATAATAATACTTTACTTTCTCCCTATAAAACAATTTGTTGTTTCCTTGCTTGAGTAAGGGCAGCTTTGGGTTCTGTTCTTCTTAAATAGCCCTTGAAACAATCCAATCTGTTTGGCTCTACCTGTGATGCGCTGATCCAAATAGCTAATGCTTTTTCCTTCTTTAAACACACACACTCTTCCCAACCATGATTGTAGCCTGTTATGAATGAAGAATAATAATTGCAAAGGACAAAAGCACTCTCTGTTTTCCAGTGAGATTCTACCAGTGGCACTTTGACTGCACTGCCTTGAGAGAGGGTCCCTTTAAAGTGCAGCTTCTAGTGTTATATAATTGTTAACGAGGTAAATTATTTAGATGGTCAGGCGAAGAAGAGGGAGGAGGTTAAACAAAAAACGCACTCAGACCCAGTTGTGCGGCTTCTCCGTCTTGAGTGGACAACCCAGTCGCGAGCAGTCAGGCATACCAAATCCAAGGCAAAGAGAATCAAAGCGGGCATGAAAGTTTCATTAGAGCTGAACAGGAAAAGTCATCCTGGCTGACATAATTTCTAAGTGACCCTTGAAGTCGGCCAGGTCCAACCAGGGCAAAGCTGCTCTCCGAGCATCTTTAGGCGGAGCCTACAGGAGCTGGCTCACAGAGAGCAGTTGTGTGCCTATGTCTCTCTGTGTGTGCATATGCATGATGTGTTTGTGTGCATAGACACATCCTTGTGCATTTTGATGAGGGCATCCCAGTGAGCCTGGTTTCATCCGAGAGGAACGTTTTGTGTCTTTTTATGCCACAGAAGACAACCACATGGATCCAGTGAGCGTTTGGTTGCCTCCATTTCTCTCTCTCTCTCTCTCTCTCTCTTTCTCTCTTCCCTTCCACTTTCTTCACTTCAAAGCTGCCTGGGTTACATCAGCTGGCCTGTAATTGCCCTGGAGGCATTATTGCCCTGAAGGTATTATGGACTCATCTGAGCAATACAAAGAAGCTGACAAGTGTAGCGTAATGGCAAAGAGACTGAGTTGCTAATAGGAAAGTTGTGGGTTTGAATCCTGCCTCTTCCGTGAACCTACTAGATGGCCTCAGGCAAGATAGTTCTCCCTCTGACTTCTGTCACACTGCAGAATTAATGCAGTTTGACACCGTTCTAATTCCCATGCCTCCATCCTATGGAATCCTAGGATTTGTAATTTGCTGTGGAACCAATACTCCCTGTCAAAGAAGGCTAAATATCTGGCAGAACTACAAATACTGTACCAGAAATCTATAGCACTGAGCCATGGCAGTTGAAGTGGTGTCAAACTGCATTAATTCTGCAGTGCAGATATAATCATTCTCTCTCTCTGGCATGCGTGTGCACACACATACCCCCTCACACACACTTTTATCATTCACGTCACATTGGTTAGCCCATCTTCAGAACTCTTTGATTGTTTCTAGCACTATAGGGTACCACCCAAGTTGCTGCAGAATTTCAGCAACAGAGGCAGCAGTGTGGCCCATGGTGGTGGGACCAGTCCAAAACCTAAGGCCAGTGCCTAAGGCCAAATTAATTTGGCTGGGGCCCTAGACCAATTCCCCACATCTGTGAACTACTCTGGGAGTGGTAGCTCAGAACTTAAAAAGGCACAATAGACTGAAACCCACTTTCAGCCTGGTAACTTCAGTGAGACTTCCTGATCTCCTATATTTTTACTCAATCACAAAAGCAACAAACATAATATTTATTTATTATTTATTGCATTTAAATGCTGCCTTTCTCCTGGTGTGGAATCCAGTTCACAAACAATAAAACAAAAAGAGCTCAAACATTTCAATAGAATTAAAAGATGACCTTTAAAAAAATCACAATTTTTTAAGTAATGGCATGTTGGACTATGTCTTTGGAGACTATAGTCCAATTCCTGTGAAACCCTGGGTGACCTTGGGAGAGTCACATGCTCTCAGCCTGAAGAGAAGGCAAAGGCAAACCTCCTCTGAACAAATCTTGCCAAGAAAACCCCATGATAGGTTACATTTAGGGTTGCCATGTTGGAAATGACTTGAAGGCACACAATAACATAAATAAAGAAAGTTTAAACTAGAGTACTGACCCATCCAATAAGAAAACTCACTGCAAGTGATTACTCATTAAAAACCTGCTTCAAAGGTCTTTGCTTTCCAGTGAAAGAAGAGCAGACAGCCTAGCCTCCCATGGAAGGAAATTCCAGAAGATGGGAGCAGCCACTGAGAAGGCTCTCTCCCATGTCAGCACCAAAGAGATCTCTGATTCTTCCTCAAGTTGCTCAATACTTTGGTGGCTTTACATACAGAGATAAAATTTTTCATATAGCGATGATGTTCACAGCACTAGGAGATTAGGAAGTAACTGGAAAAGAAGATGCAGGTAGTTATGCCTTTTCTCCTTCAGCCTTTGTTCCTTGGGGCAATGAGAGGCCTGAAGCAATGCCCGTATTTGAACGATTGATAATTTAGCCCTGCTAATGCTCTTGACACCCTTTTAGAGGTTGTTCACCCTTGCTTTATTGTAGGATAACCACAGTTGGACCGGGGATCTTCCCCTACATTGTCTCGCTCTGCACTACAAACTCCTGCCAAACTATCCCAAGCACACAGTACTCTGACACGCCTATTGAGGATAACTAACTCCAGGGCTACAGGGGCAGCCTGACTTTTAAATACCAGCAGCAGTTCCAGCTGGAGAATATTTAATCATGAACTTAAAGTTTGTCAAAGAACGGCTCTGACCTCCAAAGCTTTTTATCGATTACCTCCAAGCCCATTGTGTTTCAATGCACTTTCTCCAGCAGAGAAACGGCAAAGTCAGGCATAAGCAAAAGAAGAAGAAGAAAAAGAGTCAGATCCCAGCGAGCGATAAGCAATAGCTCTGCTCCCAATTTAATAAGAGCTATCGCCGGCTTCACAAGACAAGAGGCATGAAATATTGCATTATGCCATATGCTACATAGGGCGAAAAGTCCGCTAGAATTACACAGCTCCAGGGGGAAGCAGAATGGTGGCAGCTATTTTGCGTTAATAAATGGTGCCTTGATAGACAAAACAGTAATTGGTCCCCATTGTTAGGGTGTCTTTCGATTCCTCAGTTCTTGCACATTTAATATCTCCTCCAAAATAGTTGTGGGAGGCTTGGACCATGGCCATTAATGAGCTTTGCTTGTTATGGTATAGAGGGAGATCTTGGCATGAAGAAGACATCAGGGCATAAAGGAAGATCTTGGTCTTGAGAAGAAGTGTCAAGATCTTGTTCAAAAACTGAGCAGAGTAATAGATGTTTGAATTATATCCATGTAGGATCAAACTGAGATCACTAGTTCTTCCACAAATATTTGTGGTAGTGTTGTAAACCAATCTCTTGCCCCCCCCCCCAATTTTGGGAAGGAAGGAACAATCCTTATATGTTCATTTAAATTGTTTACTGTCAGTCTCTCAACTGCCTTTACTTACTCCCAACTAAATAAAAGCACATCAGATGTGATGGGTGGTTTCTTAACTTAGAGCCTCTACAGACGGGCAGCTCAACGCTGTCCCTTTGAGGCCCAGATGGAGGATGAGGCCTCTGGAAGGATCAAAAAGAACTTGCTTCCCGGTGGGTTCTTTTTGTGTCACGGAAGGCGTGCCACAGTCACACTTGCACATTATGGTAATGCCCCTTCCGTGGAGCCCTGTTTGTGAATGGGCACGCACCATAATGGCCCACGGGTGGCAGAACAAGGGCTTGGATAGTGTGAACACTCAGCCCTACTGCAACCCTACCGCACACGCAGGCCGGCATAAACTGCCGGTCTGTCGAGCCCTTACTTAAAATAAACTGATATCAATAATGTCACCAAACTGAATAGTGTAGTGACATCAATCTGTCCACTACTGGTTGGGACTAATTCGCAAAAGGCAAAGAAGAAGTTAAGGAAAAAAGGCACAATAGACTGAGAAAGAATTGCAACCATGGCCCTCAACTGTGGTAAAAACATTAATATTTGCACAATTATGTCCAACCAAAATAGCTGCTTTTGGATTGAAATCTCAAACTTCTCAGTATTTAGTACAAGTTTAGATTCTAGCATGCTGATGGTTCTATGTACACCTAAAAGCTGAGAGGTCTGTTTATCGTATTGGGTGGAATCAAAGCCACATCACTGTTTGGTCAACAAAGCTGTCGAGATAGTATAGTGTGGGCAACAGGGCTGAATGCCCCACCACAAAGTTAGAGTCATTAATAGTGTGAATGTTCACAACCAGAGCAAATAGCAAGTTGTTGACCAGAGCTTGAGAAAGTTTTCTGGAGGGACTACAATTCTCTGAATCCTATAGCCAACATAACCATGGGATTATGAGACGTGTAGTACAAAGAAGTACAACTGGCCCTTCGTATTTACAAATTAATGAATTCTGCATTAATGAATTCAACCATCCACAGCTTGAAAAACAACAACAATAACCCAAAGTGCAAACCTTGATTTTGCCATTTCAAACTAGGGATACCATTTTACTACGCAGTTGTATATAGTAGAACTTGTGTTCTGTAGAATCAGTATGTAGAGAGATCTTGTAGCACTTTTGAGCACTAAAAAGAAAGAAGTTGGCAGCATGAGCTTTTGTAGACTAAAGAGTCTTTATACACTGGCCTTTACGCATGCTCCGGCTCCACCCCAGGTCACCATGACATCACAGGCCATACCACATGGCGCACAGCATCACGGCACTTCTCTGGCACTTCATCCGCACGACACAATGCTGAAAAAGTGCCATATAGCTGTGGCACTGCAGATATCACGCCCTTTCCAGTTCACAAAAAGGAGCCGATTTTTGCAGCTCCTTTTCACTCACACCCTGGAAAGGCCAGATAGGGTCACAGCGTGTAGTTGTCGTGGCCCCAATCTGGCTGAAGTAGGGGAGGCTGGAGGCTGCCCCTTCCAGGCTGTTTGTACAACGCCTAAAATCTACTTCCTAATGCTTCTGAGGCCAAGGATGAAGTAAGAGAAGATTTACATCCCTAATGCACAGAGAACTTTGACACTTGAGGGGGTACCCATGAGTAGTGCTGTGGGTATCATCTATCATGGAGCTAAAATTCTCTGAAGAGAGAATTTTCAAGTCTGAAATATTTTCTTCCCACCAAATCAAAAAGCAAAACAGGAGTATCAAAAAAGAATGAATACTTCCCAGCGTTTCCCCTTCTTCTTTATGTGAACTTATGTGGAAAAACTAAGAAATTGTCCTATAGACTCTGAAGACATGGTTAGATTCCCAGCTTGGCCATCCAACCCACTGGGTGAATTTGGGCAAGTCACATGCTCTTAGCTTCAAGAGAATGGAATGGCAAACCTCCTCTGAACAAATCTTGCCAAGTAAAACAAACAAACAAACAAGCTTCATTTATATACTGCTTAATACCGCCTAAGCAGTGTCTAAGTGGTTTACAACTGTAAGCTAATTTGTCCCCAACAATCTGGGGACTCATTTTAGTGACTTCGGAAGGATGCAAGCCTGAGTCAAGCTTCAGCCCTTTTTGCTGGTCTTGAATTCGCAACCTTATGGTTTTGAGTGAGTGGCTGCACCACCAGGGCTCCTTAAACCCCATGATAGGGTCACTTTAGGGTCACCAGAAATCAGAAACAACTTGAAGGCACACAACACACAACACACACACAGAGAGAGAGAGAGAGAGAAAGAGAGAGAATGGTACAGAAAATATCTTTAATACCAGCAGCGACTGTCTTTTCTTTGTTATGTAGATCATGAACTGCTCTCACTACTATGGTGACCCCATGTTGAGGAGAACCTTTAACAGATTCCTCCTAAATACCTTGGAACAAAAGTACATCTGGATCAGTAAGGGTGAACCAAAATGATTGTTTGTTTTTCACCAGCAGTCTTGTCTCAGTGGAATTTTCACCAAAGAGATGGATTTCTGTAACAACTTAAGAAACAGAGAACCCACCAGCTACTGTTACTGTTGACTGACTCTTACTGGTGACATAAGCATGCATATGTTCCCCTGTGGGAGTGGATGGTAAATTTTGTCTCATGCGGTTCAAGGTTGTAGAACTGGAGTTAAGTATGTGATACCACTGCACATGTGGCACATGGAATATGAAAGTGTATTGAGCACCAACGAACATCAATGAAAAGTGAATCACACATTTTTGCACAATGCATATTTCTTGTGCAACCCCAATGAGGTGGCATTGCACAACTGGTACATAACTCCATGAGCATAAAGTTACACTTCATCTCAGTGATGCAGGCTCTCAGTTTATGCAACCCACCGTTTGTGGATTTTTACCTCATATGTAAAAATATCATGCATTCTTTCTGTTTGAGATGTGTGTATGTGTGTGGGAGGCATATTTTAAAAATAACTAGTGTCTAGGAGAATGTATCCAGAAAAAGATGGCCAAGGTGATCAAAAGTTTGGTGACTAAGCCTTATGAGGAACAGCTTAGGGAGCTGGGGATGTTTAGCTTGGAGAAGACTGAGGGATGACTTGATAGCCATTTTTAAATATCTGGAGGAATGTTGTGTAGAAGATGGAATTGGCTTGTTTTCTGCTGCTTCAGAGGGTAGAACATGAACGAATAAATTAAAATTGCAAGAAAATATATTTTATCTAAACATTACTCCTGAGAGTAAGAGCTGTTCCACAATATTGCCTTGGAAGTTGCTGCATTGTACTTCATTTGAAGAAGTGTCACTTTAGCTATCAGGTGGTTGGACTAGGTGGCCCTTATGGCCCCTTCCAATGAGATTCTATAAATTTGAACCGAGAAATATCTTCAGAATATTGAGGAAAGCAAAAGGCATGCTGATAAGATTATTCAAATTGCTAAAAGGAGCAAAAGCAAACGAGCTGTGACTGAGGCTTGCACAGTTCATGTTTAAAGTTAACGTTGCTTCTTTTTTCTCTTCAATATTTTTAATTATTCTTGTAATTTTGTATTTGGCGATCATCATAGTCCTGTTCTGGTATACTGTCAAGCAGCCACAAGTCAAATCTGTGTTAAATATGAGAATCTACTGCCATTCCCTTTATCTGATTTGTGATTCATTCTCACCTCCTTATCTACTTTTAATTAAATACCGTAAAATACTCTTGGTCAGCAGTTTGACTTTTCATTTCCTTACAGTGTTGCTAATTCAGGTTGATTGTTGCCACCTTGCACAGAATTAGATTTTCAAGATGTTACCCCTGCATGGTGCAGATGCAGTATTCAAATTCATTAATAACATAGCAAAAGCAAGCAAGCAAGCAACATTTTCTCCTTTATCTTACACAGTTTGCTCCAAGGAGAGAGAAAATGAAATTGCTTATGATGGTAGGTAGGGAATGCAAAGACACCCAGCTCTTATTTTGAGGATGGCCTCTTGATGGGCTCCATTTATGGAATTTACAGCCAGTATATGCTAAACCTGCTTTTATTGGGTAAGAGTTTGAAAAAGTTATTTCTTAGTCTACAACTTCAAAGTTCCTCAACTAGTCATCACGGCTACAGTATTCTGACTGCTGTAGAACAAAAGACTATGGGCCCGAACAGACAGGCCAAAATAAAGGTGCTTTGGGTCACTTTGGAGTTATAATGTTTAAATGATGCATGCGTCCTATGAAGCCAGAAGCTGCGCCAAAGCCACGCTCCAGTCCTAAGGACCCGAAGCAGTTTTATTTTGGCCTGTCTGTTCTGGCTCTAACTTTTCCCAGCACAGTGTCAGGTAATAGAGGCTAATGCCTGGAATCTCTTGGTTATTTACACTGGCATAACCAGGGCTTATACTAGCATAAGTGCTTTCTTAAATTTTGTGGAGATATTCAGTATCTTTTTGCAAAACCGTTTTCTCTCAGGCCTGTTACAGACAGCCAAAATAAAGCTGCTTCGAGTCACAGTGGAGGTATGATGTTTCAATGATGCCTGCGTCCTAAGAGACCAGAAGACACACCAAAGTCACACTCTAGTCCTTAGGGCTGGAGTGTGGCTTTGGTGCGACTTCTGGACTCTTAGGACAACATGCATCATTGAAACATCATACCTCCACTGTGACTCGAAGCAGCTTTATTTTGGCTGTCTGTAACAGGCCTCAGTTAGTCATAGAGACTGAGCACCATCCAGCAACTACTGAACAACAAACTGACCCCATCCTTCTGGACCATCGGTGCACTGGAGGAGATTTATGTTCCCCCATCATCAGATAAGATCTTAGCCATCACGTATGAGCCATGTAAACTAGAAATCCAAGCTCTATGACTTGAGTCCATGGCATAGCCTTGCAAAGGATGACAGCTCAGTGATAGAGTACATGCTCTGCACCCTAAAACTCTGGGATTCAATTTCTGCTATCTTCAGATAAGGGTTGGAAATCCTGAAATGTTAATGCTATCAGCTAGGTGAAATAATGGTTTACTTTGGCTTCAGTGATGCGGTAGCTCAGTGGTTAAGATGCCAATTCTAACAATTGGAAGATTGGATGGTTGGCAGTTTGAGGCCCACATGTTGCATGATGGGGTTTGCTCCTGTCACTAGGCCCAGCTTCTGTCAGTCTAGCAGTTCAAACGTATTTGCATGCAAGTAGATACATAGGTACCACTTTGGTGGGAAGATAACAGCATTCAGTGCAATCATGCTGGCCACATGACCACCAGAGCAGTCCTTGGACAATGCTGTCTCTTTGGCTTAGTAATGGAGATGAGCATCGCTCCTACAGTCGGTAATCACTAGACATTCATGTCAAAGGACTACCTTTACCTTTACATTTTTGACATGCAACCATTTCCTATCTTCCTTTTGTTTAACCAAAATCCCCTGGGCACAGCAACAAAGTTTGTCGACTGGCATTATGGCACAGTTTATAGCATGTCATGTCCATAATGAAAGCACTCTTAACATCAAGAGCAGATGCTTGATGCTTAGTAGATAGGTCAGGTGAGCTGGGCCTCAGTAGTTTTCTGCTTGAGATGAACAATATCTTGGGTGAAGAAAAAAATATATGTCAATTTCCTTCATAAACAAATAAATATATACTTTTCGGTTATGATCAATTTCTTTGAATGCTGGTGATGGGACAGTGTCCTTCACCACACCTGAAGACTACGAATTAGCTGACAATCACAAACATTACTAAATTTGGGGGGAGGCTGGGTGAGATGAATATGTTCAGTTTGGAGATCCAACAGGGTATGGTAGATGAAGTATTGGACTTGGACTACAAGAGACCAGGATTTGAACTCAGACTTGGAAACTTTCTGAGTGTTTAGTCACACTCTCCTAACCTTTAAGTTAGGCACTGCCAAACCTCTTCTGAACAAACTTTGTGAAGAAAATCCCATGATAAGTTTGTCTTGAGGCCACTGTAAATCAGCGTTGTCTTGAAGTCACACAACAGTCTGAAGAAGAGAGAACTGAGGGGTGATATGATTGCTGTCTTCCAATTTCTGAAAGGCTATCACACAGAGCAAACCAGAGGAAGCTTGTTTTCTCCTGCTGAATTCAATTCTAGGTAGAACCCCAACCAATACATTCGAATTGCAAGAAAGGATATTCAGAACATCCTAAAGGTAAGAGATGTTCAGCATGAATTAGATTCCCTTTCAAGGTGGTGGACTTTCCCTTGTGATAGGGTTTTCAACAGAGGTGAGATATTCATCTCTCAAGGACACTTTAGTTGTGGATTCTTGCAGTGGAAGCTCAGTAGACTAGTTGGTCTTTGGAACCTTTACCAGTTCTATGATTTTATGTCTCTCTGATTCTTAATGAGCTTATAGTATATGACACAGGGCAAGCCCTTCTTTTGGATTAGGGATGTTTTTGGACTACAGTTCACTGCATTGGCTATGAGGGGTAGCACTTTTAGGAGTTGGAGTAAGGCTGGAGAGCAGCCTGAATCCAGGCACTGCACCAGGCAACAGATAATGGGTGACACCACGGACAACTCCAGAGTCATTCTTCTTGGACCCTCTGTCCATTTCTCTCTCTTGAAGATCAGAGGTGTGTGGAGCATGCAACTTGGTCTGAGCTCCCTATTCCATCCATCTGCCCTCACGTGTCATAGAAGGCCTTATAATTGTACTAAGCTGCTGTCCTTGACTCTCATACTCTTTCTACACCATGTAAGAGGAAGGGGACTTAAAAGGCCTCTTACTCCAATATTAGGCAGCTTTTCTGTACATGTTGTTTGAAGAAGAGTTAGAAGGTGTGTGATGAACCTGAGAAGTTATGTTCTGAAGGATAGCGAGAAGAAGAGAAGGCAGTTGGTGACTGTCTGCCTCACCTGTGCACCATCCTAAAAGGTTTTTTCCCCTTGTCTCTTTGCTAGTAAATGTGTTGACAACTTGACAATGCATTCCTTCAATCCCATGCTTCAAATATGAAGATTTTGATGACATTTGAGGTATTCATTGGCACACCCTTGTTATATTTTCAGCCAAACCTCTCACTTTTATATCAGAAGGAGGAGGGGGAAAAATAAAACAGAGTCAGCTGGATTTCCCAGCCTGGTGTACATTTGTACTCCTGATGAAAATACTTGTATCATCTCTTTTCTTGATTTATGGTCTCCGGGAGTTTGTTAACAATATAACTCACGTCCTTCTACATTACCTAAGGCTCTGGAAATAAGAACCTTCCAACTTTGGGCATGTTCAGCATGGAATCAGAAATCACCACTTCATTAAAATTGTACCTCAGCTGGAAATTTTACATGCTGGTCTGATATATATTACTCCTTGGATATATGTCCTCCTCTCTTTCATTCTTTTAAGAAGGGATTCATTTCCTCCCACCCAACTGCTGTGATAATTTATTCTCTCTAATGAGGGAAGTCATAGAAGACTCACATTATGAGAATGTGAAATTGTGGGTCTGTGACTAAGATGCCAGGGTAGGGATGTCACAGTTGCTTGACAGGTTCACTATTCTAAAATGTAGTTCTTCTCCTGGGGGCAATTATCCCCAACTCCTCTTCTTTTGGAATGTATCTGATCTAGGGATGTACATCTTCACTAATCTTCTTCTCAAAGGAAACAATGAACAATTTTAGCAATTTTCTTCCTGCTGTGAAATTTTTTTGAAAACCATATAGTTTTCAACTCCTATTTGCAATCCAGGGCTTATTCTGTGCAAAATTTGCACATTGTTGTTTCACATGAAAAAAAATTCTACATGAGAATCAAAATTTCTGTGTAGAAATATTATTTTGTGCACAGAAAATGGAGTTTTCTATGCAGTAGAGATTCTTTTTCATGCAAAACAACCACATGCATATTTTGTATAGAGTGAGCCCAGCAGTGCAAAGATTCCCATCAAAGATCAGGGTTTCTCAACACTACCTCCACATGTTTTTTCAATGATCCTGCCTCCCAGATATTCTTTCCATCTCTAATTGGGAATGCTTTGATTTAGGTTTCCTGCGTGGCAGGGGGTTGGACTGGATGGCCCTTGCGGTCTCTTCTAATTCTATGATTCTAAGAAGGAGCATGCAATTTATCTGATTCACTGTAATCAAATTGGAATACGATAATCTTTCAGCCCTTTAAAGCCTCAGTGTAGCAATATAGACATAGATCCAAGTACCTGTTCTCTCCTCTCCTCCTGCCTCCCTTTCACATTACCTGCTACATCTTTGGTGCTTTCATATCCAAATAAAAGTTCCCTTTCAATTATAATATTTTCTGACTCTATGGAAAGTGATGGTCACATTAACGTTGTCCTCCCCACCTTTTTTTTGGATGACATTTCCCTGAATCCTCCAGCTAACAAGTGCAATTGGAATTTTGGGGATTCTGAATGTTAATCCTAAACTATAACTTTCACAACCTCTTCTGGTGCTATTCAAAAGTACTATATCAGAGATACAATGCTGAGCTAGAACTTTCTCCTTGATATGTCAATTTTTGCCCCCTCCCCATTTTTTATGGGTTGAGTTCCCTTATCCAAAATGCTTGGCACCAGAAATGTTTTGAATTTTTTTTCAGATTTTGGAATATTTGCATATACATAATAAGATATTTTAGAGATGGGTCTCAAGTCTAAACATAGAATTCATTTATGTTTCATACACATCTTATACAATAGCTTGAAGGTAATTTTATATGTAATATTTAATTTTAAAAATAATTTTGTGTATAAAACAAAGTTTGTGAGCACTGAATTATCAGAAAGCAAAGGTGTCACTAACTCAGCCACGCATGTGGGCACTTTTGGATATTGAATTCTGGATAAGGGAGACTCTCCTTTCAATATGATATTTTGTTTTGAATGGGAGGACATTGAAATATTTGACTACCACTTGCAGTCTGAAACAGATTCCAGCCACTGCTGGGAAGATTTAGCAGGGCTTTTTACAATTTATTATTTCAGAGACAAATGTGATTGTCCTCTTTTGGTCCAGACACCCAACAGGTGAACTGGAATGTGTACATAAAGCCTCAAGGTGTTTATTTCTGAGACTCTTGTATTTTATGCATGTTTCAGGTCCACCAGACACTACGATGTCAAGAAACGGCAGTCAGTGATTTACATCCATGCAGTGAACCAAATACAGGTGGGACCCTATATTTTTATGGCTGACTTTGTTTGCAAAAGCAAAGAAAGGGAGTAAGGGCTATAAACATGAAAGAATTGCTGCAGGGTCACTGCACTCTGCCAGAGCAAGAAAGGAAAGAAGGATGGATTTGCAAAGCATGAAGAGAAAATGGATCAGGTTCAGCTTTCTGTGTCTCCTTGGCTGGCAGCTTGAACCGGATCCAAGATCTGTTGTTGCAGAAACAACTCCTGGAGAAGACCATTGAGGGAATGGATCACATTCTCATAGGAGGAAGCTTTGCTGGCTGGTCATGTATTTTAGAAGATTGTCCCAGGAGTGGCATTGCTGAGTCATCCAAAGAGTTGAAGAGTCAGTGCTCGGTCAGCTAAATTAGAAACCTAATTACCAGAGGAGAGGAATAGCAACAGGGCTGTGTCAGCCAGCTGGGCTAGAATTTAGCCGCTCTGCAAACATCTGATCTGACTGCATTGATTTGGCACCATCCTTACTGAAGATGACATTGATGGTCACTTCAAAGATCCTGTAAGTCTAGATGTTCACTACAGAGCTAGATCCTTCATTTATGTCTGCTCTTTGCCCTTGTTAGTTAGGTAGAACAGGAATGGGCAACATGTGACCTTCCAAATATTACTGGATGAGAACTTCTATTCTCCCCAACTATATTGGTTAGGCTATTGGGACATGGAGTCTAACAACTTCTGACAATTTTCACATTCCCCATCACATACTGAAACTTCAGTCTTCTGTCATGCAAAAGGCTATCTGGGTCCTATGCAAATTTTACCGAGTCATACCCTAAAGCAGCCCCTCAATATCTCCCCAAGTCCGCGGCCCGTGGGCCACATGCGGCCTGCTGAGGCCAGGGGACTGGCCCGAGCCCGGTCCTGCCGCCAATTGCCAAAGGCCCCGCGCTGGTGGCAATCGGCGGCAGGACCAGGCCACTCGCGTGGGGCCTTTGGGGGGTTGCCGGCCTCCTCCCTCTCGCGCGAGCACGCAGGGCCTTTGGGGGGTCACCAGCCCCCTCCCTCCTTCTTGGCCTTCACAGAGGCTGGGAAGGAGCCCGCGGGGCCGAGAAAGAGGGGGAGGCTTCTAGCGCCGGCAGCCCCCACTGGCTCTTTTGCTGGCTTCTGATGGGGCCTGGGGCCCCGTCAGGGGCCGGCAGAGAGGGGGAGGCCTCCAGCGCTGGCCACGCCCCCGGAGGGTGGAAGCTCCACCCCCGGCATGCGGCCCTGCCCCTGGAGGGTGGAAGCTCCCCTCTAGCTTCGGCCCCCCAGCAACCCGGCCCCTGGCTCAAAAAGGTTGCCTACCCCTGCCCTTAACCCTAAATAAAGTCTTTAATGAAAATCTACAATGGGTTTGCTTCTCCTCCCACCCCAACCTCTCCAAATTCCTCAAGTACAAGGGAAAATGCACAGATACATAAAAATGACTCCAAATAAGCTGAGAACAAAACAGGAAATGACATTGCCTCCCGTCTGGTTTCATTTTGGTATGGATGGGTGGCCCAATGGGGCCACTGGAGGTGAACATTGCCCCCCTCTCATGCTAAAAGTCCCCTGTTAATAAGAAAGTCATAATCATGGAAAGTTCGATCATGGGACAAGGACTTGTTTCTTACCATATAAACAGTTGATAAGGCAAATCTCATAGCCAGTACTACATGTGAGAGATTGGCACACTGCATTCCTAGAGCCAATTCTCTCATTAGGCAGAGTGAGGCAGTTGCATTAGGTGGCAGATGCTGGGGTATGTGTGAAGGATCGGGCAGTCTTCTGACTGTTGGAGAACAGAGCTCTGTGTTCCAAAGGACCTGCCAGGTTGCTCTCTAAATTATTCTTCTTTCTTCAGGTATGATGGAAGACTTGGCCACTGTTGTTATAAAATTCAATTCTCAGTCCAATTGGCTTCTGTATGCGACAAGGCAGCAGGTAGTTCCTATGTCAGTGAAATGGTGAATCTACTCTGGGTTTTACTCTGGAGCTAGTCAACATGCTGAACCTATTTTTGTGAACAATGTTTAGTGTCTAGGCTAGTTCTGTTAAAGTCTTGACTAATATCTAGGGTGGATTCACAGACTTGAAAACCACAAGCCAACAATGGTATGTGGAAGGGGAACCATCTAGACATTTGTCTTGGGCAGCTGAATGTCTTGGTCACCAGGCAGTAGCTATAGGACGGAGGGAGTAAAATGATGGTGCTACCCCCAAATAAGAATTCTGCCTCAATGAAATTTTCATGCATTCTCCAAATTCCTAGCACCATAGAAAGTGAGACACTGAAGATGATTCACACCTAGAACTCTTCCATTTGTTGTGTTCCCATTCCCTTAGTAACTTTGCCTCATTCTCTTCTTTTGATGCCTAAACTGTATTTCTAAATGCTCAACTGAATGTTAAAGTTGCTGGAATGATAGAAATTTGGGAAATGAAGGAAAATTTCAGCATTTCTGTCTCTTCCCATAGCTATCTATGCCCCTGGGATTTTCTGGACACCCTTTAGACCTATCAGCATGGAGCAAGATACTCTGGGGGTAGTCTGCAGTATCCTGGCCCTCCTGCTGCCCTGGTTTCCTGGCCCTCCATTCCCATGCCATGGCAGCTGTCAGCATGGACATCCCACTGTGTTAGTCAGTGCATCCATTGATGCTATGGGTCACTCACTTTTGCAGTCAGAACATGGTGCCCAGTGACAAGTACATGGATCAGCTCTGGTGACACTGCTGGCTGTGCCAGGTGGCTCAGTGGGACACCTGTGCAGAAAGCTGCTATAGCATGGGAACGGAGGGCTCCAGAGCTTTTTGGAGGATGCAGAATAGCATATATGATTTAAAAAATATTTTCAGTGTGTTATACCCTAGTTCTGATGTAATGCAAGCATTTTAGAGATCACATAACACCAGTCTTAAAAGAACTGCACTGCCTTCCAATGTGCTTCTCAGCTGAATTCAAGGGGTTGGTCACAATCTATAAATGGCTTGGGCCAGGATTTCTGAACAACCTCCTCTTCCCACATGAATCTGTATGACAGCTAAGATCCTCTGTGCAGGCCCTGTTGTGTACCCAACCATCCCACAAGGCTAGGTTGGTGGGTACATGTAACAAGTTTTCTCTGTAATAGCACTCTAACTGTGGTGCTCCTTCCCAAGAGAGTTTAAGATAGCCGCATCACTACTGAGTTTCTTGCAGGTAGCAAGGACTATGTTATTTCTCATGGCTTCACTTTAGTACTTAAAAGTAGGAGAGGCTAATTATTAATTGCTGTCAAGTTGGATTTATTTAATGGTGACCCTTGGTGATCTACAAAACTCTGTGTCATCAGCAGCCCTGCTCAGGTCCAGCAAATTCTGGGCTGTGCCTTCTATGATTGAATGTATCCACCTGGAATATGGCCTTTCTCTTTTCCTACTGTCTCCCATATCAGTCATCTTTTCTGATAAGTTATGTCATCTCATGATATGGCCAAAGTACAGTAACCTCAGTTTATAGTGAGAGTTGAGGCTTGATTTGCTCTTGGACCCATTTAATGGTAATTTTGGCAGGGCAGGGTCTCTGGAAAACTCTGGAGACATGGAAAAGACTTGAGATTTTAAAAAATATGAAAGCAAGAGAAAGTGAAATTGACAGACTTTGTCATCCTTTTGTCTTCTCATTGTATTCCATGTCAATATTTGATTGCATCTAGTACTTTGCATGTGCTACTGTTCTGACGCTTAATGTGCAATGGGCATTTCACCATTGATAATACTTGACAACTCAAGTTGATTCTCTTCCTGTTATTCTCCCTCAATGTCCAACTTTAACAGCCATGCATAGAAACTGGAAATACAACAGAATGGATGACCCTGCCTTTGGAATTAAATAATATATCTTTACACTTAAGGATCTTGTGCAGTTCCTTAAAACCTGCCCTTCCAACTCCTCATTTTTTGATGTTCTAGAACTATTGTTAGAGGGAGTTTTAGTTTGGTTTTTAATTGTTTGTAGTAATTTAACTCATGCTTTTTTTCATAGTGTATTACTTTGAGAGACCTGGTAGGTTGAGAGGTGATAAACAATTGTCTTAAATAAATAATACATTTTAGCCCAACGAACCCATGGTCACATCTAATGATATAAATTATGCATTTATAATTCAATTAAGTTTACTGATGTTTCAACATATCCATAACAATAGCACTCAAGATTAATGATCAATAGGACAGTATCTTACAGCAAACAGATTATACCATGTTACTGTTTATGGTCACATCTTAAGTCTATAAAGAATTTAACTCTGACAACTTGAAATGGAAAAAGAGGATAATAGCTATGATGAAGAGGGGAAATCTAAGGCAACAAAACAATATGATTACTTGGTGGATCAAAATGTAAATGTTCAGCTTTAAATGGCAAATTAATTGTTGAAACAACAGTTTAAATGATCAGGCACAGAGACCTGTGTAGACAGAAGTAAGGTGAGCAGCTATAGGAGCTTTTCTACAAGTTTAGGGGAGGGTATGTGATTTAGTGTGGTGTGGATATTTACACTAAGCTGAGGGGATGTTCAACTGAGGCCATTGTGAAAGAGGAGACTCTAACATGTTCTGCCTTGATTTGGTTAGATCCCAAATAATAATAGAATATAAAAATTGCTTTCTTTGGAGTTAGACCCAAAGCAGAGGTCAACAAACTGGACTTAAGCAGTCAAAGATACCTGGTGGATACACCACCATGTTGTCTACACTGCCCTTTGCACTCCAGAATTCTAGGCAAGGCTCTTTCATATCCCAGCCCTGAGATGCCAAGAACTGAGGCAGCTTTTCTGCTATTTAGCCCAAATTAGTGGTGGCTGCTGTCTCCCATGTCAGGGGAAGGGTGGCAAATCCAATCTATTGGAACTTCATAGGATTTAGACAAGGTGCTGAACTGGGTTTGGAGACAGGTTTAAGCATGTTGGACAGTTCGTATAATGGGGATCTGGTATTACACCCTTTGGCGAAAAAGGCATTATAAATAAATGCTGATTATTATTTTTATTACAGTGGGCCCTTGATATCCACTGGAGTTTGGTTACAGGACAATCTCCCTTCCCTCATGGATACCAAAATCTGTGTATGCTCAAGTCCCATTAAATACAATGGCATAATGAAATGGTGTCCTTTTATATAAGACAGCAAAATCAAGGTTTGATTTTTAGAATGTATGCTTTTTTAAATAAATATTTTCAAGCCATTGATGGTTGAATTCATGGATAAAGAAGGCTGATTGTGTTGTTATTGTTGTTGTTGTTGTTGTCATCGTCGTCACCATCATCATCATCATCCAGAGTGGATTCATCACCCCGTTGACACAGAAGCCACTGGCCACTACTGACCCTTATCTATTCCCCTGCTAATTTGCAGCCATTCCCCCTTAATCCTGCCTAAGAAAGGGGAATGGTCTCCAAAGACAGCAACATATTGCTATGACATTTTTTGGGGACTACAACTCTCAGCATCCTGGCTGGGGGATTCTGGGCTTTGTAGTCCAGAACAAGACACATCTTCTGCCTCTAAAAATGACTAAGCTTGACAGGGTCCTTCACAGTCAGTACACAGAAGCCTGGCACAGGGGGAAATAAAATACTGCTGCAGAAAACAGAATGTTGCTCCCAGCTATGCCCCAGCCACAAGCATTCAGTTCTTTCCCCCCTCCATGGATGTGGGAGGCACTTAAGGAAAGAAACTTTTTGCAGATGACCTTGAGGTGATAGACTGGAGGTCTCTCCAACACTTGCACACTCAGTGCTATTCAACACTGCCTGAAAGAGAGGAGGGAATGGATTTATTGACTTGTGACTTTGACTCAGGCTGGTCTATCAGGGCTGTTATTATGTGGAATGATGGGGCTGCAGTGTCAGGGACAAGTGAAAACTAGAACAACAAAGGACCTCCTTAACCTTTACCTGGACACAAGACCATCCATAACCAGTTGCTGCACAGCTCTGGGAAAACTCCCTTCTCTCCCTCCAGGTTCAATACTTTTCCAGCCATGCAGAAGCGGGAAAGACAGATGGTGCAAGGGAGAAGGGTAGTAATTCAATTCTGCATAGGTTACTGTTTGCCATTCTGAGTTCTGGGGCAATGTTAGGAAAGGCAGCATCATTTTCGTTCAAGGCGTTTGAAAAAACTGGGACCAATAGTTCTTGACCTGGAAAACACCCATTTGTTATACAGGACAGCGAGCAATAATGCAATAAAACAGAATGAGGAAAGGTACCTGATAGAACTTATGATCCTCTTGACTTTTTGGTAGAATTTTTTTAATGCTGAATGTTATCAAAATCAGACAGACAGCTTGATGGTTTGAGCACTGGCCTAGGATTCTGGAGACCAGGGTCTGAATCCTCACTTGGACACACAAACCCACTTGGAAAATCACATCTCTTAGCTTCAGAGGAAGCCCATGGCACACACCCCTCTGAACAAATCTTGGAAGATAACCCCCCACAACCCAGAGCCTTCAAGAAGTTTTTGATTACAACTCCCACCATCCTCAGCCAATATGGCCCACAAGCATTCAGCAACTCTGCAGAGCAACGAATTAAACAGGAGTGGGCCTGATTTCAGATGGTAGGTAGGTATATGGTAGCAGTTCTCGCACACTGAATTTTTGTCCAGACCATGGCATATGCTTTTCAACATTTACATGAAGCCGCTGGGAGAGATCATCCGGAGGCATGGGGCGCAAGGTTATCAGTATGCTGATGACACCCAAATAGTCTTCTCTATGTCTCCGACTGATTCAGTGACCGGGGATGGCATCTCTCCTCTCGTTGCCTGTCTGGAGTTGGTAATGGGCTGGAATTGGGAAAACAGACTCAGTTTGAATCCAGAGAAAACGGAAGTGCTCGTGATAGGTTCTCCGGGCTCAGGGATGGCGGTGTTTCCACCTGTCCTGAACAGGATCACGCTTCCCGTGAAGGACTCTGTTTGCAGTCTGGGGGTGCTCCTTGACTCATCGCTCCACCTTACATCGCAGGTGGATGCGACAGTCAGGAGCACCTGTTATCAGCTTCGGTTGATACGCCAGCTGCGTCCCTACTTGGGCCGGGGGGACCTTGAAACGGTAGTACATGCTCTGGTAACCTCTCGTTTGGATTTCTGCAATGCGCTCTACATGGGGCAACCCTTGTACCATACCCGGAAGCTGCAATTGGTGCAGAATATGGCGGCAAGATTGGTCACTGGTACTTCCAGGGCCAGTCACATAACACCGGTCCTTAAAGACCTTCATTGGCTGCCTATTCGCTTCCGTGCGCAATACAAGGTGTTGGTTATCACCTATAAAGCCCTAAATGGCTTGGGCCCAGGGTACTTGGAGGACCGCCTCTCTCCATACAATCCGTCTTGCACACTCAGGTCAGCCAGGAAGCAATTGTTAAGGGTTCCAGAAGCTAGATATACTACTACCACTCAGAGGGCCTTTTCTACCTCAGCCCCCAAGCTCTGGAACTCCCTTCCCGACGAGCTCCACTCGGCCACCTCGCTGGACCAATTCAAAAAGGGGTTAAAGACATACCTGTTCCAGCAGGCTTACCCCTAATCCCTGAAGTACTCCCCCCTCCCCTCTCAGCAGCATTTGTCGCTCGCTTCAGATTTTTTAGTAATCTAGATGTATGATATGAGTTAATTTTATGATGGTTTTTATGGTTGTTTGATGTTATATTGTTGTGTTTTAATATGCTGTTAACTGCCTTGATCTCCGGAAAGGCGGTATATAAATAAAATATTATTATTATTATTATTATTATTATTATTATTATTATTATTATTATATTAGAGATGGGTGAGAATTTTGCTTCAGTTCATATCTGATGAGACTTGTACTCATCTCCTAAATCTACATGGTCAGGAAGGAAAGAATGTTTGAAGACTATAAAAAGCTTGGCTTTGAATCCCTCTGTATTCAGTCATGTTAATCTTGAGTTTGCTTTGCCAACTGTTTTTTCTGAAAGGCTCTTCTTTGTTAGCAGCACCATGGCATCCATGGTCATCTCATTTTTTGGAAATATCAGTTCTCTCTTGGGTTTGTCAAACATACAGGGGGGCTGGGATTTTATTTCAGTTTAAATTTAACAAAAATAAATAAATAAATAACAACCTGCCCTGATTTGCAAATTTCTTCCTGTTTGACATGGAAAAGACTTGAAATTAAAAAAAACAATATGAATGCAAGAGAAAGTGAAATTGACAGACTTTGTGGTCCCTTTTGTCTTCTCATTGTATTCCATGTCAACATTTGATTGCATCTAGTACTTTGCATGTGCTACTATTTTGACACTTAATGTGCAATGGGCATTTCACCACTGATAACACTTGACAACTTCTGAGATTTCATAGTTATGTCCATCAAAGTCTAAGCAATCAAGTGATGCTAATGGCTTGGAAATATTGAAGTAGCATGCTTCTCAAAATCTGAGTCTGAGCTACACATTTGAACTGTTTTGGTAAAATACTGAATAGAAAAAAAATGTGGAGATTTGATTTTGATTTCTTTCAGGTGTAATAAATAAGTATATAATCAGTAATAGTACTTAACCCTTGAAGAAGCTATGACTTGAAGGTATATAACTGCATACAACAACAGAGCTATGAATTGGGTATTGGCAAGTTTCTTTTTTTGTTTGTTTGTTTTTTTGTAGGGCTGGAAGAATATTTTAAAACATTCAAAAATAGTTGGGAAATGTGTTTCTCCAATGCTAGGAAATCCTGACAAAGGGAAATCTGAATTGATAACAATCTTCACAATTCAGGACACATTCTGTGCAAAATTCACATATTTTCATTTTCATTTTATTTTTTACAAAAAACAACAACAAAGAAAAACAACAACACCCTAACCTTCTTTCCATAGAAAATAGAAATTTCGGAGTGTAAAATAATATGTCTGTACAGTATTGTAAGCATCAAAATACCTTTTCACTTGCTAAAAAGGAAGTGAAAGCATTGGATTTAATACTTTTTTTAAGGAGGGGAGGGTATAAGGGATTTTATATGTTCTGTATTTTTAACTTTGTTAGCCACCCCGATTGTTTTCAGAGGGGCGGGATACAAATACATTTTATTATTATTATTATTATTATTATTATTATTATTAATACTGTTTGTTACAAAAAAGTACAAATTTTGCACAGAATAAGTCCTGAACAGTGAATAGCTTTTGAAAACAACAGTTTTCCAAGGCTTTCTCACAGTGGGAAGAAAATTGCTAAAATTATTTGCTGTTTCCTTTGAGAACAAAATTAGAGAAGAATTCTATCCCTTGCATTTTGCCACAGGAAACTGGATTTTTTTTGGTCTTGTTTTGAACAATAGGCACAAACATAAGTCTTGATAAGTTAAGGCAATCGTTTCACCTTGTTTCCTTTTTTGCACTGTAGTCAAACCACAACAATTCATCACAGTGTGCTGCAGTACTGGAATGCACCATTACACACCTGACTCCACACTTCTCCACTGTGTCACCACTATCCACCACTATCTAAACTAGTGGAACATTCTAGAGAGCTCTATTCAATGGTTTCCATTGGTGTCACAGGGTTTGTGCAATCCTGAATAGGTTACACTTGAACAACCTATAAAAAAGTGAAACCACCTTGAAGAATGGCAATAGGATCCATTCCTATTCCAGGATTCCAGCTTCTATATTTATCTAACCTTATATTGTTTACTGGCACTTGTATTACCTTGTCAGGGTCTATGATGGTCTTTTCTGTCACCTGACACCAAAGCCTTTTAACAAGAAATGCTAAGCAATGAATCTCTGCTGTCCACATACTAAACAACTGCTCTCCTGCTGAGCCTCTTCTTTGAAATTAATGTCTGGCATCCTGTTGACATTTTATGTACATTTAAGTTCCCTTTATGCATGTTGTCTTACTTTTGAGGCATGGTGTAAGATCTGTAGTCAGTTCACAGGTGAATAAGTAGAATTCTACAAATATATTTGTTGCAGTTGGGCATTTTTGGTGGTATGTAACTACTGGCTTGCATGATCTTACACCCACTTCTACAGATGCAGTACATAGTGATAATAAATGTTTCCGAGAGAAGCATATTATACCTGGGATTGAGGAAACAGCAAGCACATCCGCAGATGTGGAGTTGGTTACACAGTTTTGATATTCAACAGAAAGTTGTGGTAGCACAGCCCCAGCTAACTTTGGTCCAAAACACACTGCAGAAATAATTCAGTTTGAGATTGCTTTAACTACCTTTAGCCTTCTCTGTCAGAAAGCTCTGGTGCCAGAATAAACTACAATTCCCTGGATTCCCTAGCACTGAGCCAGGGCAGCTAAAGTGGTCTCAAACTGGATTATTTCTGCAGTGTGCTTTGGAACTTTGTGAGTGTAGATTTCTGCTATGCAAGTGTGATGAAGGATTGTGGTTAGCATCTTTAGATCACTGAACCAGCATCTGCAAAATGTACTCTGGTATTATTTTTTTAAGCCACAACTTTTTCTTTTTAATCCCCCCCAAAATTAAAGATTTACCTGAAACAGAGAAAAACAAGATTAGCAGTCAGATACAATGATTTCATTTATAGGAAACAGTAAATAAAGACCTACACACTCAAACAGATTGGCTAGAATAGCCTCGGAATTAGTTTCCTTATGGATGAAATATATTTTGTCTTGAATTGTATTTTTTTTAAAATACCCATTGGGGGGGAAAATACTGTAATGGAATCAGCCCCTGTATTTTTAGACAAGCTATATTTTGAGCAATAGGCTTTGAAGTACAAAGATCTTAAGTGCCTTCTAGAGATATGTCATACCCAGACTGCTTTGGAATACACCAGGAGAGGTTCCTGTGTAATATTGGTCCTCTTGAGGTCATTTCTAAAACTCAGTGGCTTCAAGAGATTTGAGAGATGTTAGACGCCTTGCGGGTTTCAGAAGGCTCCTTTTCATCTCTCTGAAGAGGTGAGGAGGGAATATTCAAAGCAGCAGGGCAAAGAGAGAGCAGGCAGCGTCCAGTGGCCAAGGATGCTGAGAAGATTTAATCATCACCCCCACACAATGTGACGTACTCTTCAAGATTCAAAAGTTGAAAATGAGGCTTTAAAAAAAATGGACAGAGCTGGCTTTGTGCTTAAGAGCAGGAGAAATATATGTGAAACTAATGTCAGGCAGAGCTAAGATTTTATGCTAAGACACAAAAAAGATGGTTTCCTTTCTCTCTCATTCTCTCTGTACCGAACGCTACTTAATAAGCAGTTCTACTTAGGTGTTGAAGTGTCATATTGGTTACAGGTGCAAGTCTTGGAATGTTGAACTCTATGCTTAACTGAGATGTTGAAAAAGTTGCTTTTTTAGATCACAACTCCCAAGTGACCATTCTGGCTTTGCTATTGTGGAGGAGATTGCCTCCAAAGATACTGTCTAAGCTGCTTTAAAGGTAGTATAGTTCTGTTTGTGGATTGTCAACAAGAGGGCTGAAGAAAAGGTGGCTCCCATGTGGGGTCTAAATGAGAAATGGAACTGGGGAAAAACCTGTCAATGGCACTATACACACCGCCCAAAAAAGGGCGGTCTGCCCAGGCCTTGTTTTGCTGCATGAGGGAGCCGTAGCGGACAAACCGCATGGCTCCCTCGCGTAGCAAAAAGAACCCGCAAAAAGCGGGTCCTTATGGCGGCATGATGTATGGACACTAAGCATCTGTCACGTCAAAATGGTGGCGACCGTGTGTATAGGGCACCACCAATTTGATGCCCTCATCACGTATTAGGAGTGAGGCCAGTATGGGTGGTGCGTCCTTGGCCAACCCCTAGCACGTGACGGGGTGCCGCAAATGCCTGTCTGGATCGGGCCAATATCATCCTTTTTGTGTCTTTAAGTGGTAAGAGTTGCTCAGAAATTCTGGTTTCCTAGAATTCAACCACTACAACACCCTGGATTTCCTGGCATTTCATGCACCATGCTCATTGGCATCACCAGGATGCACTAGTCCTGGCCAAAATCAGGACTATCCCATCCCCTGAGATTTCAGAGCTAAAATCTGAGACATAGGGATGACCCTTTCTGTTAACCAGTGTTATAATATGTGTAGTGTGTGAGGAAACCATTGTCTCTGTTCACCCCACCACTGATGAGTTGGAGTTTGTAGATATATTGTAATTCACCTGTGTCTCTTTCCAATCTTCCTTTGTAGTTTTTTTTGTTCAAGGACCGTTGTCGGAGGAAGTAGTTCAAGTCTAGGAAAGCTTATGCTACAATTTCTTTCACTTTTAGTTTTAAAGGTGCTACAAGATCCCTTTGCATACTGATATTCCAGATTAACATGGCTATGTCTCTGAATTTTGCTGTCTGGAGCAACGTGTGAGATGAAGAAATGGTCCTTAGTGATGTCAATAAGCCTGAACAGGCAGGCCAAAATAAAGCTGCTTGGGGTCACTTTGGAGGTATGCTGTTAAATGATGCATGCATCCCAAGAGGCCGGAAGCTGCATCAGAGCCATGCTCCAGTCCTAAGGACTGGAGAGCAGTTTTGGTGTAGCTTCTGGCCTCTTAAGATGCATGTGTCATTTAAACGGCATACCTCCAAAGTGACCCCAAGCAGCTTTATTTTGGTCTGTCTGTTCGGGTCCAGTGTAAGGAAGAAGAGAGGGGAGGCAGTGGTGTCACTAGGGTTGGCATTAGTTGGTGTGGTAATCCATGGTGTCACTCCCCCATCGACCTCCTCCCATACAACTCTACATGGAATCCTTAGCAATGGTTTTTTTTTTTGTACTAGTGTTATTCAAAAATCATAATTCCAGTATATCATTGATTGTAATGACAATAGTTGTGGCATAACTAGCAAGATTAAAATTATACTTTTAAACTACAATATCATATGCACAGCTAAATGTATTTACCTGTACATAGTTTCATGTGATTAATGTGAAAATTTGGTAAGATGTGATGTTTCAAGGAAAAATTTAAAAGAATAAGAAAATAATTTTTTAAAATTAAAAATTGTACAATTTAAAAACCTGGGGCTTCTAATTTCTACTCCCACTGAGCTTTGTCCCACTCACACCATCTCTTCAGTGTCTTAAAGGGACACAAGTGAATGCCACAGCATATTTCTGCCCAAAGGCAGATGTTTGGGGAACAGTGGGGTCACCCCCACTTAGGATGTCACCTAGTGCGGTCCAAGCCTTCTTAGTGATGCCCTGGGGCAGGAGTGACTCAGGCAGACCCGGTGTAGCATATGAAGCAACCTTTCCAAATTAAATTACAACAGGCCAAGAAGTCACAGCAATCTCTCTCTCCCCCCTCCCAATCTATATCATACAATCATACACAGATTTTTTATACATGGATTCAAACATCCACAGTTTGAAAATGTTCAAAGAAAGTATGAATTTCAAATATCAAACCTTGATTTTCCATTTTTTATAAGGGACACCATTTTGCTATGTCATATTTAATGGGACTTGAGCATCCACAAATTTTGTTATCCATGGGGGATCTTGCAACCAAACCCCAGTGTTTGGGTCCACTGTACTTTATCACATGGAGATTTCCCCACCAACACTCCTGAGGCCTGCAGCAAAGGTGGCAGACACTGCACTCATAGCCATGCCTGAGATCTGAAAAAACACATCCATTCAAAAATAGAAAATGTGAACAATATCATACATCATTAAAAGATTTTCCTCCTAAGGAGTCAGTTCTTAAAAATCTGATGGATTTGTTTGTTTGTTTGTTTGCTGTTTGTTTTTTTTTTTAAAAAATACAACCAAATAGCCGACACTACTTGCATATTAAAATCATGATACCCTGAGTAAAGCTAGCCAAAATAAAGCCAGGCAAGTCATCCATCAATGGCAAACAAGGAGAAATACAAGGGAAGAGAATTACAAGGAAGAAATGAGAGCCTAATTTTTAGTTCCTCCATCTCAGAGCCTGAATTTATTTTTTGTTGTTCTCGTTCTTATTCAAATCCATGTGAGGTAATTAATGGACGATAGAAAGAGAGAAACACAAGCAGACACAAAAATGCGAGGTGTTGAATCCTCTCCTTTCATCCCTTGAATTATGCCAGGCTGTTTGGTCTATCGGTTCGCTACTACCCCGACTTGAGTGCCACGTTGTCATCTTTTGCTTTACAACACAGTCATTATATCCCTAAACCACATTGTGATACACTGTGGCTTCTGTTTACGACTCCCAAAACTCCCACTCCATATATCAGCTGCCATAAAACCCATCAAACCGCTGGTAGTAAAATGGTGCACAGTGGTCGAGGCAGGAGCCAGGCGAAATTGTGTGATACCCTACTGTGGTTAATGAGAGTGAAAATGTGGTTAGGATTTTAGTCAGCCGATGTTCATTTGCGGGACCATTGTTGCACGCCTTTTGTTAACCCGAACGACAATGTATTTTCCATTGTGTCGAAGAGCTGAATACCCGAGTTTGGCAAGTTATCCATCAATGGCAAATAAGTCAAACTGTGACTTTGAGTGATTACCTTCCTTGCTTTCTCACTTTCTCCCCCTCTTCCTTTATATTTTTTAGTGGGCCAGCAGACTAATTAACAATACGCTGAAATGTTATACTGAGATTATGAAAACATTGCTGTATTTGAAGCCAGAACTTGGATTTTTCTTTTCACCCCAAGCATCCACAAAGCCCCCTAAAGTGTGATTTCTTTAGATCAGATCATTTCTTTCCTAGAAACTGATCTCCACAGAGAGAATGCTTCATGAAATGTACCAACTGAATTTAAAACTCTTTGGTCAATATATAATTTGTGGAATATTGCCATTAATTTTGAGCAAATTCGTGCTCTTCAGATATTACACAATGCAATGCAAAATCCAAAAGAACTATGCTGTAGCCCCCAGCCCCATAAACTGTGGGATAAAACAGACGAAGAATCAGATGTAGACTAGATGGCTGTGATTCCTTGTTTTTCTCTTCCCTCCCCATTCTCCTTTCCTTTTGTGCCGTATGTTTTAGACAGAAACTCTGCCTTATTTATTTATTTTACTCTCCTGCCTTTCTTCCAATATAGGATGCGATGCCACTCACAACATTGATTCAAACAAGCCTTCAAGTCATTTCTAACTTATGGCAACCCTAAGAGTGACCTATCCTGGGGTTTCCTTGGCAGGTTTCTTCAGAGGAGGTTTGCCATTGCCTTCCCTTGAGGCTGAGAGCAAGTGACCCGCCCAAAGTCATCCAGTGGATTTCATTGTCGAATTGGGAATTGAACCCTGGTCTCCAGAGTCATAATCAATACTCAAACCACTATACAGACTGTTCTCCAGTTAATGGAGCCCTGGTGCAGGGACGTAGCCAGGATTTTGGGAAGGGGGACGGTCCAGACATAGTGCCACCATGTTGACAGGCTGAGTTAAAATCCCCAGAAAGTCCCCGTAATGTTAATATTAAGGGGTTATATAACAATAAACCAAAATATTCATAACCTTGGCGAGTGGTTAATAAATAGCCTACAATTTTGGGTAAATAAAGCCATTATGACAATGTGGTAAAATAAAACCAATCAAACACTATAACAAATTTCTTAATTAAGAAGAATTAAAATATACTAACGTGACATACAGGCACTTTACTAGTCTTATAAGGTTAAAACTTGTTCAATATTATGCTGTTAATATATTATTATTATTATTATTATTATTATTATTATTATTATTATTAAATAAACCAAAGCTGCTTTGGGTCCCAATCTGAGGTGAAAAGTGGGATGCAAAAATCACCACCACAATTATTATTATTATTATTGTTATTGTTGTTTTGTTGTTGTATTTCTCTTTGGGTTGGAGCCCTTTTACTAGGAAAACCTGCCCCCCTTCCAGCCTTTAAGTGACCTTCTTTCCCCAGTCCTGCCTTTCAAAAAGGGTGGTGGTCTCCCCCCCCCCCCCCCCCAAAAACCCTGCAAAATATTTGCAACCTGTATTGCCATCTTTCCCCCATCCCTGGCTTTGAAGGCACGAGAAAGGGAGAGGGAAGGGAGCTAATGAGGTTACCTGCCCTCCCTCCTGACCATCCCTCCTTCAAAAAAGGCACCAGTTCTGGGGAGGGCGGGCCCCCTTTATCTGCCCCAGAGGGAGGGAAAATGTAGAGATTTATCTCCCCTTCACAGTGACTGCACAGGGTGGGTTGGTAAGGAGTGGAAGGAAAGAGTTCCTTCCTTCCTTCCTTCCTTCCTTCCTTCCTTCCTTCCTTCCTTCCTTCCCTTCTCCTCCTCCTCCTGTTCTCCTTCTGCAGGAATGGACTACAGAGACTTTTTTCTGCCAAAAGTGTGGAGGAGGAGGAGCAGAAGGAGAGGGAAAGAAGGGGAATGAAAGGGAAAGAATTAACTCCTTCTCTCTTAGTGAGCGCGCTCCCGACAGGAGGAGGAGGAGGAGGAAGGGGTGTGAATGCGCCCATACCCCAAGGGGGGGGGTCCAGACCCCTGGACCCCTCCCCGGCTACGTCCCTACCTGGTGGCACAGTAGTTAAATGCTAGTATTACAGCCACAACATTTTGAATTTGATCCCAGTCCAAGGTAGACTCAGCCTTCCATGCTTTCATAGGTCAGTAAAATGAGCACTCAGCTTGTTGGGGGGGGGGGGGGGCAATTGGCTTACAGATTGTAAACTTCTTAGAGAGCGCTGAGTTCATTGATAAGCATTATAGAAATGCAAATGCTATTGCTATTGCTACCTTGTTACGATAAATCCAGAGGGATAAGGAAAAAAGAAAAAACTCTCAAGGTTCTCCTTGAGTTTTCTTCCTCTTCCTCTTCCTCTTCTGAATTTAATGTAAACCACTTTGGAGCGGCGGCTTATCAGGGCCAAAAGCCAGCAACACATTAATTAATTAATCAGCCATTCACTCACTGGTTTCCTGGTCACATCTAACCAGCATCTGAACAGATCGTGGTTTCAATAAATTCTTTTAGAACCATCTAAACTCCTATACCATGGGGCACATCATCCTTAAATTCTGCAAAAGAGCAAATAAAGTCTGTGTCTGTGTCTATGCTGGTGTGTGTGTCTGTCTGTGTGTGTGTCTGTGTCTGTGTGTGAGGGAGAGGCAGAGTGGGAGAAGCTAAGCCAGCATTAACAAAAATAAATAAAACATTCACAGAAACCCCCCAAACCCAAGCAACTTCATACATTTATAATCACGCAGAATCCCAGGTTCCTCACATGAAAGAGACTTGAGAGTGGTACAAGGCATTGGAATGATAGCCTTGGGAGATGGGATGGTCTACTGTATTATGTGCATGTATCACAGCTTTGTAATGGTCCCAAAGATTAGGAACCACAATGCATTAGGTCTAAACATTTCTTTCAAATTAAGCCTCGCTCCCGTTAAACCCCAAATCTCCTCTGAATATTGCAGCATAATAGGTGTCCTGTTCTATTTGTCTGAAGAAACGGAAAAGCGTCTTTTAAAAAAATCCCAAATGCTAAACTACCTGGTTTTATTATTATGATGATGATGGCTGTATATATAAAATAAGACCACTGCAATAACTCTAAACTTCAAAGGTCTAACTTCAAAAGGTTTTTTTTGCATTCTGCTTCGTGGAATGGCAATTTACACACACACATACAATTTCTTTCTTTTTTTCTTTTTCTTTCTTTCTCTCTCACCCGCCCTTCTATCCCCTCCATCACTAAATGCCTTAATAATGAGCTCGGTTTCAGATTTTGTGAATCAGAGCCAAGTAACTCTGTTTTATTATATTTGCTGGGAAATGAACTAGCTCAGGGTAATTAGGAAAGCAATTTTATTAGCTTCTATTTCATAAAGATTGTTTTTTAATCAGAGTCAGAACTTACTAGAAATGATTGTTCCCCCTCTCTCTCCTTTTTAATTTTTTTTCCTTTTAAAAAAATTGCTTGGCTTCATCCTGTGGCATATGGCTTCGCAGATCTTTACCCACGGAGAGGGCATGCACACTGAGAACCGAAGTACTGGGATTAGGCTGGAATGATGCAATAAAGTAACCCTCATATGAGAGCGAAAGAGGACAGACGAAGCTAATGGCCACGGTGCTTTTCTAAATAAGGCCACTTCAAATTGTAGGCTGTACCCATGAAGGGTTTTCTTTTTCTTTTTTTGTTTCTTTTTTCTTTCTCAGAAAATATTATTTATTAAGATAACCAACAAACTGACCAAACACATACTGATTTCCTGTATTTAAAAACATACAAGGAAAAACATACAACCAACCAACTTACTTGTTAGTTTTTAGATACAGAAAATTAGTATGCATGTAAACAACCCAAACCATATACAGTTGGCTCTCCATGTTTGCGATTTCGACATATGTTGCTGCTAGGAATCTCTAGGCCCTCCAGCACAACTCTATCAGAAGTTGACCATAGGGTCACCCTGGAGGATCTATGGTCACCTTCTGCTAGCAGTTTATCATAGAGTTGCAAAGGAGGACCAAGAGATTCCAAGAGAGGTGTTCTTTCAAGGAAAAGGGATGTGTTTTCATTTACATTTTTCCCATTTTCATGGAGGGCTCTGTGCCCCTAACCCCAGTGTATGTGAAAGGCCCACTGTACATGCTAAACAAGGAAACAATGGCTACCAGAATACCTGATTCTTTTACATTACTTATTCACTTCTCCTTAGTTTATTCAAAAATACATACAATGATTTTAAAATCATGCCATCATACTACAAATAAAAGTCCTTATCAAGGGCCTAATAACAGTATAAAACATTTTAAAACAAATCATCTGTTGTATATATCACTCTTCTAAAAGCCTGAAACCATAACAGGACATCCCTTATTTTTCATGTATTCAGACAAAAATCCCCACTCTTTGTTAAAGTTATCTAAAGTTTTCTCATTTATGAATATGGCCAGTTTATCCATTTCCATTAAATCATATAATTTTAGCAACCAATCTTTTCGCAAAGGGATTGTTGACTCTTTCTGTCATTATTTTTTCTCTGCTAAACTTGACCTCTCGTTCTGGGTTTGCTGGTTGGCTGGTGTCGGTGCAGTGATGACTCTTCTTTGGGTTTCAATGGGAACTTGTCAAGCTAGCAAACATATTTTGGGGATAGAATTGCTTCCAGGTCAGTGAATCTGCTCCAGATTTCAGTTTGAAAGCTAAAGAAGCTACGTGAGATGCTGAACAGGTAGATTGAGAGGTTGTAAAGGAGTTTTTTTTCTTGGTGTCTGTTCCCAGTTCTGGAACTCCCTTTATAGAGAGGCTAGACCAGCAACTTCCTTGTTGTCTTTCTGTAAGAAGTGAAGATATTTTTGTTTAGTCAGACCACTGAGGGTTGATTGCCCAGGAGGAAAGCCCCTTTTAGTAAATACTATTCTATTTATATTTGTCATTGTTTTTTTTTATGGTCCAGTTTTTAGCTTCTTTGAATTCTATTGGCAGATTAATTATGTATTTTTAACTTTTATGTGATGTGATTATTTTTAGTTGTATCTACTTTGTTCTGGACTGGGGGAAAGGCAAGATATAGACAACATTTTCCCCCTAGTTAGTGTCATGGCCAGCCAAGAGCAGGACTCGGAGGACTCGGAGGAGGCCGTGGCTCCTCCAATGCAAGAGGAAATTGAGGCTATACCAGGTCCCAGTTCTGCCCTGCCAGACCCCAGCCCTGATCTTCCAGCTCCAGTGGTTGAGGCTCAGCGAGACCCTAGCTCTTTGGAGTCCTCTCCAGATGCTCAGTGTTGCCCCTGTGGAAGAACAAAGCATGGAGGTTCCTTCCTTTAGGCAGAGGAGAGTCGAGAGTTCTTGTGTGCACAGATCCAAGAGGCTTGCAGAGAGGCAATCTGCAGATAAGCAACAGCTGGCACAAGGGAGGGCGTCTCTCATTTAAGCAGCTGGAGAACGCTGACCCTTTGCCAGAGTTTATTGCAAATCCTTCATTGTGGTTGCTGTCGGCACTGGCTCCTTGAACTCTGAGCTCTTGAATCTTCATCTGCCCCCGAACCTACGACTTTTGGAACAAACTGGACTACTCCTACCTTCTGGCTGCCCTGACCTTGGACTGAACTGGCTTCTGTGACTTGTGATATCCTGACCCTGGCTTTCGTTTGTGGCTTGCTTCTCTCGGACTATAGAAAGGTCTGTAAACTGTTTCTCATCAGCCTAGTTAGTTTTCTTACTGAGCCATCACTATCAGCGTTTGTTTGTGTGTGTGCTGGCAGCATTCCAGGACAGAATAAACTCTGGCCTTTCTCAAGCTGATAAGGGGATGGCGGAAGCAGCTCTAATTAAGGAACTCTTGCAGTAGAATCAACAGCTTACTACTCAATTAGCTGTGCTCACACAGTCTGTGGCAGAGCTTCAGAACCGGGACTCAACTCCTCAGCCTCCTCTGCCTCCCCAGCCCAAACCCAGGACAAAATCCCTAACAGCGTTGCCTGAAAAATTCTCTAGTGAGCGGGCCCTGTTTGATAATTTCCTGGCCAGCTGCAATTTGCATTTTCGTGTCAGGGAGGCAGATTTTCCTAATGACTCTCATAAGGTGGCTTTCTTGATCAGTCTGCTATCTGGGCCAGCTAGCAAATGGGTGACACCTTTCCTTAATGCAAATAGCCCTGTGCTCAATGACTGGCAAGCCTTTGCGAAGGAATTCAAGGATACCTGGGGAGACCCAGTTAAAGCAGAGACTGCAGAGAACCGGCTTTTGAATTTTCAGCAGGGCCAGGGCTTGGTGGCTGATTACTCTGTGGCTTTTCGCCTCCTAGACCAGGATGTCACCTGGAATGACAGTGCTTTGCAGGCTATATTTTGTCATGGCCTGGCTTCTGGGATCCTAGATGAACTGACCCTCTCCGAGCCTCCAGAGACCTTGTGGGCATTAATTACACAGGCTATTCGCATTGACTGCCGCCTCACTGCTCAAAGACAGGCTCAATGGTCTGGCCTTTTGCTCCCTTCGTTGCCTGGGCCATCGACTCCTGCAGTTTCCTCCAAGGCCACTTCTCCTGGGACCACAGAGAAGCCAATGCAGCTGGGAGGAGCTCGGCCCCAGCTTACTGGGGCAGAGAAGGAACGGAGGAGGCAGGAGGGCCTTTGTTTATACTGTGGACTCTCGGGACATTTTGCCAGGGTTTGGCCTGCCAAGGGACGTCGCCCCATGCCTCAGGGAAATGGCTCACCCCAGATGTAGAGTGGGTTTGTCACCTGGGGGCATCTTTGGAACCTGCCTCCCCCACTTCAGCCTCCCGTAAAGCCCCCCTGCTGGTGGCTGCCAACCTGCGGCTCCCTTCCATGGAACTCTTGCCAGTGGGGGCTATGACTGATTCGGGAGCTTCCAGCTGCTTTATGGACTTGGCCTTTGCCCAACATCATGGCATCCCACTGGAGGCTCTGCCCGAGCCCAGACCAGTGAAGACAATTGATGGACGGCTTCTCCAGTCTGGCCCAGCGACACATCAGACTGTGGTGCTCCACCTTGAGATCCAGGGCCATGTGGAGGAGCTCCGGTTTTTGCTGGCGGCTGTCCCTCATTTCCTGCTGGTGTTGGGCATGTCTTGGCTCTCTCGGCATGACCTGCACATTTCCTGGTCCCAGTGGGAGCTTCTGTTCGGGTCGGAGTATTGTCAAGAGCACTGCTGGCCAGACTTCGCAGACGTCTTCGACAAGAAGGAGGCAGACTGGCTCCTCCCGCACCGGCCCTATTACTGTGCCATCGACCTGGTGCCGGGGGCCCCTATTCCAGCGGGGCTTCTCTACTCTCTCTCAGAGCCTGAACTGGCAGCTCAGAGGGATTTTTTTGGAGAAGAACCTTCAGCGGGGCTTCATCCATCCCTCCAAGTCCCCTGCAGGCACTCCGGTCCTTTTCGTCCGCAAGAAGTGTGGGGAGTTGCGCCTCTGTAATGCCTATCAGGTGCTCAATAAGATCACCGCCCGGAACCGCTACCCCTTGCAGCTGATTCCGGAGTTGTTGGAGCGGCTTCGCCATGCCAAAGTCTTCACCAAGCTGGATCTTTGTGGGGCCTACAACTTGGTGAGGATTCGGGCTGGGGACAAGTGCAAGATGGCTTTCCAGACTTGGTACGAGCATTACGAGTATACTGTCATGCCCTTTGGACTCTGTAATGCCCCCGCTGTCTTCCAGCACTTCGTCAATGATGTCTTCAGGGACTACCTGGACCATTTTGTTATTATTTATTTGGACGATTTTTTGATTTATTCACCGAACCAGGCTGCCCATGATGCCCATGTTCGTGCTGTCCTCCAGCGCCTGAGGGAGCACCGCCTGTACGCCAAGCTGAAGAAGTGTGTCTTTGACCTCCGGGAGATGGACTTTTTGGGATACCGTGTCTCAGCGCAGGGCGTGGCCATGGACCAATCCAAGGTTGAGTCGGTGTTGTTCTGGCAGCCCCCTCGCAACAGGAAGGACGTTCAGCGGTTCCTGGGGTTTGCGAACTTCTACCAGAAGTTCATCGACAACTCTGCAGCCCTCATGAGCTCCATCTCCCAACTGTTGTGGGGAAAGGGCCAGTTCCAGTGGATGGCAGTGGTGAAGATGTCTCTTGAGGCTCTGAAGGCGTGGTTCACTTCAGCTCCCTGCAGCACCCGGACCCGCGCACGCCCTTCGTTGTGGAAGCTGACACCTCGGACGTGGCCATCGGGAGTGTGCTGCTCCAGCCCATGGGTCCCCAGGGGCATTTTCTGCCTTGCGCCTTTTACTCCCGGCAGCTCTCTCCTCCGGAGCTGAACTACACCATCTGGGAGAAGAAGCTGTTGGCGATCAAGGCGGCCTTCGAAGCCTGGCGGCATCTACTGGAGGGGGGTGGCGCACCCGGTGGTGGTCCACACTGACCACAAGAATTTGGAACACCTCCAGACAGCCAGGAAGCTGTCTCAGCAGCAACAGCACTGGTTGTCCTTTTTTGCCCGTTTCCACTTCCAGCTCCATTATGTCCCCTAGTCCCAGAACCAGCAGGCGGATGCTCTCTCTCGGAAGCCAGAGTATGCTACAGACCCGGAGAGGGAGTTGCGGTCCACCATTCTACGTCCAGAGAATTTTGCTGCTGCTCCCAGGGAGGCTGTGCTGGTGGACCAGATCTGTGAACTCCAGGGCCATGATCCGTTTATGGCGCAGTATTCGGAGGAAGGGGGCACCTCGCCCTTCACCCTTCAGGATGGCCTGCTCTACCATTGGGCTACCTGTACGTGCCAGCAGTGCCGTGTCGGGAGGCGGTCATGTGGCTCTGCCATGACTCCAAGCCGGCGGGGCACTTCAGCTTCTGTAAGACTCTGAAGCTCCTCACCCGGGAGTTTTGGTGGCCTTGAATTTGGGCAGAGGTTGCCAAGTATGTGGACATGTGCCCAGTGTGTCACCAGGCGAAGGACCATCCGGGTTGACCTGCGGGGTTGCTGATGCTGTTGCTGATGCCATCGGGGCCCTGGAAGGTCGTGTCCATGGATTTTATCACAGACCTGCCCCTCTCTGCTGGCTTCACCACCATTTGGGTGGTGGTGGACCTGTTTTCTAAAATGGCTCACTTCGTGCCCTGTGCTGGCCTCCCCACGGTGAAGGAGATGGCCCAGATGTTCGTGCAGCATGTCTTCCGGCTTCTTGGCCTGCCTGAGGGGGTGATTTTGGATCGCGGCAGCCAGTTCACCACCTGCTTCTGGATCAGCTTGCTCAGGCTCTTGGATGTCACGCCTCACCTGCCCTCGGCACACCACCCTGAGTCTGATGGCCATAATAAAACTAATTTATTTTTAAAATAATAATTTATTATTTAATAATAATAATAATAATAATAATAACAACAATAATAATTTAAGTTATTAGTTTGCTGAGGCACCAGAGCTCTCTGGCAGAGAAGACTCAATGTCTCAGGACACTACAGTTCCCAGAATTCCATAGCACTGAGCCAGGACAGTTAAAGTGAAGTCAAACCGGATTATTTCCCAGTGCAGATACAGAGGCTAGCATTCACATGAAACTGGAAAGGGATGGAGACGACAGATGTGAAAGAAATGAAACAGGAGGCTGGAGGGAGAGATGGTACTCCCAGAATTCCATAGCCTCAAGCCAGTGACCCCACTACAAACTCCAACTCCAATAATAATAATAATAATAATACATTTTAAATAATATTATTAATAATAAAAATTTAAGTTATTAGTTTGCTGAGGCACCAGAACTCTCTGGCAGAGAAGGCTCAATGTCTCAGGACACTAAAGTTCCCAGAATTCCATAGCACTGAGCCAGGACAGTTAAAGTGGAGTCAAACCGGATTATCTCCCCAGTGTGGATGCAACCTAAGAGAAGGTAACTGTTACAAAGGGAAGGAGAGATGTAGATGAAATAGATGAGGAGAATGACAAGAGGATAGATGTCAATGTGGCTGAAATGAATGGGGGCTCTGACACAGAGGACCCCTTTGAATTTCGCTGCCAGGGATGGGAAAAGAGAAGGGAGGGAGAAAGGTGAAGCTGTCATTCACGTGAAAGTGGAACCAGGCTCCCTTCTTCACCCCGGAAGTGCAAAGGTTCAAGATGCCTTCAGGGCCCCACTGAGCAAGTGCAAGGGTCCCAATTCGAATCATTGAATCCGCATGGTATGCACCAGTGTGGTAATACAATTTGCACTCACTCCGCTTTGCCTGAATCCACATCACGTGACTTGCCTTGGATTCGATTCCCCCTCGATTCGGAAGGGCAATGGAAGGGCAACCAAGTGTGATAAAACACTCACATTATAACATCAATTTGCATCTTTCAACATGCAGTCATCCCTGATCTTAGCTCCAATAACCTCTGTGTTGGAATCTCCTCACCTCATAAGCTTCGTAAAAGTCCACACTTAATTTTCCTTAGGAAACATTGTGAGATATTCATGTATGAAGTGGCTTTGGGGGTGGTCAGAAGAAATGTGCAAGAGCACTGGATCTTCCAAGTCTGCTGGTGACACAGATCACAGGATGGAAATTTAATTCTCTTTGAGTTTCTCTGCCTCTCACTTCTGCATTGTTCTCACCTTTCTCAGGGGCTGAACACATAGGCCAATGGCCCATGTTCCCATTAGCTTTGTGTCATCCTGTACAGATGATGCAGACCAGTAGCCCCAGGCCAGGATCAGCCTGGCAGTATGGTAGTTCTGGACCAATCACTGCCCAAAGGCCATTGTCCAAGTCTAAAAACATCTGTCTGCAATGGAGTTTCCTGGGAACTCCTCCATAACAGTTAGCAGATGAAGTGGTAGACCGAGGTCACACTACCTCAGATTGTGAATTCGAACTCATATGAATGAATGGTCTTCCCTACAATCAGCCTGTTCCTAGACATCGAAACATTTTATGTCAGCGGAAAGGCCCAAACCCAATAGTTGTTAATGTACAACGAAGATGTGGGAATTACGGCTCTCAAATTGTTGATGAAATGCAATTCCCATCATTGCTCATCATTGGTAATGATGGGTAAGGCTAGTCAATGAGCTACAATCCAACATCAGGAGAGCCACATATTTCCAGTCCTTTATATTTTGTCATCGTTATAGTATAATCTTCGGTGATATACCGTTCATGTACGGACTGACATAGTTTAATCCAGACAGATGCTTATTTCCACATGTTTGGGATAAATAAGATATTGAACTACAACTTAAGCAAATCTCGTTCTACAAGCTTCACATATGGCATTCTGATCTTCTCAGGGGAAGGACAGAATATAAAAGTCAACAACAACAACAACACTGGATATGTATCCCAAACTAAACATCAAGGTTACAACATCCATATTAAGTCATCAATACCCATCAGCACTCTTCATCGGGTAAACAGGCCAGGCCCTGCGCCAGAGGATAAATGGACATAAATCAGACATTAGGAATGGGAATACACAAAAACTGGTGGCAGAACATTTCAATCTTCCCGGGCATTTCATCTCAGAACAGGCATTTTTGAACAAACAAAACAAAACAATCTACAATGGTAGATAGGAAAGAGAACCAGCAGAATTGGAATTCATCCACAAACTACAGTCCTTCACCAGTGAATTGAAAAGAGATAATGGCTTTCTGGCTCACTACACACAGTTCAACATTAACTGACCCCATTCTCTTGGAGGCATCTTACACTCATCTCCACACTCACAGGCTAGTTTCCAAAGCCAAACTGGTCTTGCCACTTTATTTCCATACAAAAAGGCTAGTTCCCAATGCCTTTGTGCACTAACAACCATAGTTAAAATTGGACTTACCACTTCATTTCCATACACAAAGGATTTTGAATTTGAATTGATATTCTCACACACCAGTGGCATATATATGTCTGTCCCTGGCTTCCACTCCACCAAATGCATCTGAGGTAGTAGACTGAAATCTACGAAAGCTCATGCCGCCAACTTCTTTCTTTCAGTTAGTTTCAAAGGTGCCACAAGATCTCTCTACATACTAACATCTAGACACTTGAACCTTGGCATGGCTGCTGAGGGGACCTGGGGCATATACCTTCAAATTACTTTGTACTTTAAAAAGATCAACTTATTTTAGCTAACCAGACTAATACTGGCAGGAACCTACAATCCCACCTTCAATTTCTAGGTGGCACAATTCCTTAATTTTTCCCAGACATGATGCTGAAGTCAGAATTGAGCTATTTGTTTCCTGGAACTTTATCACACTAGCGAGATTCCACAGGAAAAAGGGAGTTAAACATGATTTAAACTACATTCAAATTTTAACAAAACTTGCAAATTTGGTTAGTTTATCACACCAGGAGACTACCCAAGTGAAATAATGCAAAATTAATCCAAATGCAAAGCAGAGAAAAACGGCACCTTTTTTACTTTTAGGTTGTTCCAAAAGTAAAACGCTGCTAGTTTTCTCTGCTTTGCGTTCGGATTAACTTGGCATTATTTCACATTAACTGCAACATCGTGTGATAAACTTTGGGCATTTCCAGGTTTTCTTTGTTTTAAATCTCGTTTAACTCCCATTTTCCCACAGAATCTTACTAGTGTGATAAACTCCCTAGAAAGGCTCAGCAGAGCTCTATGTGGGTCAGAGGCATGGAAGGGAAAACAAGAGACTACACATGATGATCTCAAAGCCCAAGAAGACTTATGCGGAAGCATGTTCCGTTTATGACCTATCCAATTGTAGACAAATCTCTCGTATGAGCCTGTGTTTGTAGGGAAACAGGCACTACTTGTGGTACTCTAACCCTGGGACACAAAGGGGCTGAATCTTAAACTTCACTCTAGTTTTCCATAACTATTAAGTAGGTATGGAAAGATTTTTCAATAATATTCGAAAAATGGTCAAAAGCTTATTTCTTAATTGTTGGAAAAACTAGGTGAGGTGGATGCTAGATAGTCCTGCACAAAATTCGCCCATGGCATTTTGTGCAGGCAACACCCTTTTCTGTGAAGAAAATAAATAACACAAATATTATTTTCTGTCCAAAAACCTGTGTGTAAATTTTGCACAGAATAAATGACACTGTGAATCTCTGTCAATAACTGTAGGTTTTGAAGACTTTTTCACAGCAGGAAGAAAATTGCTGCATAGCAATAGTATCCTTATACAGAAAATTTCCTGTGTAGAAAAAAAAAGTTGGTTTCTCCACATAAAAAATGCTGGCTTTCCACATAAAATACATGTGCAAATTTTGTTCTGAGTAAGGGAAAAAACAGACTGGCACAATATGTTGGCTTGGGGGTGGCATGGGGGGCATGGCATTTAGATGACGCATGCCCCACTGCCATCTCCAAGCTGGTGTCATGCCACACACCTGCCCAGACAGTGGGTAGTGTTGCAGTGCTCCAGTGGTGTGGTGTTTATATGCTGCATGTCACAGGAGCACCGAAAAGCCAGCGCTGCAGCAGAAAAGTCACCCTTCTTCCATCCCAAAAAGAAGCGGCATTTTGCCACTTCTTTTTGGGATGGAAAAATGCTGGTTTGGGATTGTGGCATGTGGTTGCCACAGCCCCAATCTTGCAATCAAAGGGGCGGCATCAAGTTGTCCCTTTAGGGCTGTCTGTACCGGCCCTTAATCCTGAACTGTGAAAATTCTCATCAGTAAAGGATTCTCTCTGCCAGGGCTTCCCATAACTCAAGAAACATGTTTTTAAACAATTTTTCGAAAACAAAAAAGAATATTTTTTCTGTCCTTAAAAAAACACACACATGTTCTTTTTTCTGTTTGCAAGCAAAGTATAGCAGGAAACTGCCCTATTTCATCATGATCCTCTTTGATGGCCCAGTGACACCCCGATCAGGTGCGCATGGATAATCACTTCCCCAAACTAATCACCATTTTGAATAATTTCAGCCCAGGAAACTTGCAGCTTCAACTTATTCTCTGAGAACGGCTCATAAATCTTGAGCCACGGATGTGAATCAAAGCGGAGGAAAGTACAGGCTCGGGAGCCTGTTGGATTTATTTAACTTTCGTCTTTATTTATCAACATAAAACTACATTATTGTTTGTAACATCCAAACAAAAGAAAACAGATTGGAAGGCTCCATTAATGGTTTCCCAGAAGGGAAATTGAGTGTTTCCCTTGAGCTACTCTCTCTCTCCTTGGTAATATTAAGATGATGTCATAAACTTATAATTACTTTGCTTGGGTTCTCAGGCACTCTTCTGCTGCCTTGTTTGGAGATCTTCATTTCCATTCTGACCGAACTGTAATGAACGGCTTATGCAGGTGGAGAGCAGCCGATCGGTCTATGGTGGCTCACAATTTGAGGAACCCCAACCTTTTTCCTTCGCTTTATGATGACAGGCCCCTCTCCGTACATATTCACAGATGTTTTATAGCTTTATGATTTCCTTATTAAGCATTAACTGCCACCCAATCTTTTCATTAGTGGGTGGAAACTGAAAAGTTTTGCATCAAACAGATACAGGAAGAAAAAAACTTCCATATTTTCATGTATTATTATTATTATTTTGCTAAGAATATCTTGGTTTATCCATTTGATTCATTGGATTTGGATGTATTTTGGGTGGTACGTGAATGCCATCAGCTGAAATTCAGGTGCATGCTCACACTTATAAGTACAGCAGTTTGATATCTTACTACCTGCCATGATTCCATCCTATGAGATCCTGGAATATGTAGTGTGGAGGAGGTATTTGGAATTGCCTGCTATAGATCTCTAGTCTTAGGGTAGCACATGTAGCAAAAAATGTTTTTATTCAGGCAGGCTTTTAATATACAATCATGGCAGGGTGGCTTATATATGCGGTGTGCATTTTAGTTATGGTTTAGTTAGTTCCTGTGTTTTGAATCCATTGCTCCATCTCTGGAACAGCAGAAAACAACCTTGCTCCATCCTCAACATGATATCCTTTCAAATATTTAAACACTGCCATCATTTCACCCCTTTAACCTCCTCTTCTCTGGGCTAAACGTATGCAGCTCCCTAAGGCACTCCTCTTAGTGCATAATCCTCAGACTTTTCACCATTTTGGTTGCCCTCCTCTGGACATGTAAAAGCTTGTCAACATCTCTCCTGAACTGTGGTGCCCAGAAGAGTACACAATATTTTAGATGGCATGTTGACTCTCTTATATTTTAAAACACATGCATGCATGCGTGCGCGAGCACACACGCACGCACACAGAGTGTAGTTGCCGGAATCCTCTCATTTGTGTTGTACATATATGTTAAGTTCTCATATGGAATTGTTTGGCCATTTTTCCTGATGCAAAACATCTATATTTGAATTCAAGTTTGTGAAGTGGAGTTGCACATATGGTGCCATTGGACACAGGATGTACATGCAGATGTAGATGCCTATGCAGATGTGCATGCACATGTACATTGGGCTGCACATTCAATTGCACAATGTGGCCATTCAATGTAACATGGAACATTATATAACACAAAAAGGCCACAATCCTATTCTGCTTCATTGTAGCATAAATGTTTGCCAGTGGAGTTACATTATGCAACCCTTATAATGAGTACCGTAGCAGTGGAATGTATGGGGATCAGTCATCAATGCACATGGCTGGCAATCCACTGTGCAGATGCAATGCTCATTGTGTAAAACCAATGCATAGAGACTATGCATATTCACAATCGACTCTGAATTGGTTATTGCATGCACAGTGGTCCAGTTATGCAATTCCATCAACTGGACACACCTGCACACATTGTAAAAAAAAAAAATCATTCTTCATGTGCATGCCTGTGTACGTCACTAACTGAATGCTCCTTTAACTGCCACATGTTACACTCAGGTTGCACATGCACTGCAGAAATAATGCAGCTCGACACTGTTTTAACTGCCATGGCAAAATGCTATGGAATTCTGGGATTTGTAGTTTTGTGAGATATTTACCCTTCTTTTTAAGAGAACTCATGCCACAACAAACTAAAAATCCCAGGAGTCCATTGCATTGAGCCATGGCCATTAAAGTGATGTCAGACTATTTCGACAATCCAGATGTAGCCTCAGTGTTTAACTCAGCATGCATAGATTTATGCCACAGAATCCCAGTTTAGGATCTGGGCCACTATTTTGCAATTGTTACACAAGTGCTCATTCCCTTGGCTTCAGCTTTTGACTAATAAATCTCAAAAAAAGGGAAAGCTGCTGATCTGGCAACCCTGTCTGACAGTCATTTGGTCCATCAACAACTCTTGTCCCAAGAGAAGGCTAGCTGTGGCAATCCCCTTCCACATCTGTGAACAGCAACCTTTCTCGTGTTCCTCCTATCCCTTGAAAACTTGCAGGAAAGGTGTCAAATGCCAAACAAATCACAGCCTGCTCATTTCTAATCCACAAGGGGAAACAAAGAGAGGAAATTCATTAGATCAATTCTTCATTCGTAATTACAATATTTGCTCAGCTGTCCTTCAAGCCTCTTCTTTAATAGGCGTGAGCATTACAAAATAAAAATCCATTCTCAAACAAGCCCCATGCTACTTTCAATCGAGACAGGGTTATTATTACCATAAAACATTTCTATGGCACTGTAAATTTACATGATGCCTTCCATAAGATCGGTCATGCTACAAATTTCTCATCCAGACACAGAGTTCTATTCCAATTCATTGGTATCCAGACAAGATGTATGTCCAACCTCTGGATTATGGATGGGAAAATCATAAAACTTCCAGATTTTCAATAATCCTCTATAAAAAGGTGGACAGACTTCTAGAATCGGAACTTGCAGGACTTCTGTCTGTCCATGATATGGGACAGGCTATGGAATTCATTACAGACATGCTAAACACAAACATCTCTTCAGGAGTCACAAATACCTGCTCTCTGTGTGTCTCTCCCTTGTTTAAATATTAAGCATTCATTTTATATTGGTCTCTGCCCCGTTGATTATATGTCCTCCCTTTTGCTTCGTATTGACAGGTGCTCCAGTGGTCCTACTGACTGTGAGATTAGTCTAAACTTAGCATGTGTGTGTTAAGTAACTTTTGACTTATGGTGACCCTAAGGTGAACCTACCATGGAATTTTCTTGGCAAAATTTGTTCAGAGGAAGTTTACCATTACCTTCTCCAGAGGCTGAGAACATGTGACTTATCTAAGGTCACCCAGTGGGTTTCATGGCTGAGCAGGGAATCAAATCCTGGTCTCCTGAGCTGCAGTCCAACACTCATACTACAGCATGCTGGCTCTTAGGCCGTGTTCCCACTATGTTTAAATCTGGATTGTGATCTGGGTTAAATGGGCATGGTCCCCCACTGAATCTGATTTCAGAAATTGATTCAGAAAGACGGGCAAGCTTTTTGCCCATTTAACTCACATAAAAGACGCTGGGAAAATGGGGTGTTTCGAATCGGAATCGAATCTGCCCTGGTTCTCATTGGCAGCCTGGCCTGGGGGGGGCAGCTGGCATGGATCAGCCTCTCCTGCCCCCAAAATCCCCAGCCTACCCTCCTTACCAGCTTCTTTGCCTGCTGAACAGGTTCCCTGTGCCTTTTTTAAAAATTTCCCACAGCCAGGGAGGCCAGAAGGAGGTCACAGAGAAACCGGGGGAAAGCCAGGAAGGAGGTCGCAAGGCTTCCGGTATCTCTGCAACCTCCTTCCGGCCTCCCTGTCCATGGGAAATTTTTAACAAGTCCAGGGAAACTGGTCAGTGGCCAAAGAAGCTGCTAAGCAGGCTGGGCCAGGGGCTTTGGGGCCAGGAGAGGCAAGAGATGGGACGGGCCATCAAGCTGTCCCCCGCCACTGAACCAGTTCCTGAAACCGGTGCAAACATAGTGGGAACTACGTTTTTTTCAGAACCAGTTTCAGGAATAAGTTCAGGAAACAGATTTCCTGGTAAGTGGGAATGGGCCCTTAGACTAAGGTCCAAAACATACTGCAGAAATAATCCAGTTTGAGATGTGTTAACTGCCCTGGCTCATGGCTAGAGAATTCTGGGAATTGTAGTTCTGCGAGATATTTAGCCTTCTCTGTCAGAGAGCTCTAATGCCACAATAAACTTTAATTCCCAGGATTCCCTAGCATTGAGGCAGGACAGTTAAAGCAGTCTCAAACTGGATGATTTCTGCTGTGTGTTTTGGCCAGTATTCTCCATCAACTTAACAAAGGCTGTGGGCATGTCTTCATGGGCCATTCATAGCTTTTGCCCCACCTTTGTGCCACTTTGCCCATACAGTACATTGCATGGTCAAAGGCTTTGACTACAGACTGTCTACATATGGGAAGGACAATACCATAGATAATCTGGGCCAGGCCTGCTTTAAAGCAAATTTAAAAGATTCCAGAAAATTTGGATCATTCTGGAGCAATATCAGGCAGCTTCCTACACTGTATCCTCCTGTGCCAGCCATTGCTTCCTCTGAAGTCACAATGAGGCACCCAGCTATGTGATCAATGCTGGGCACCTGATTTCTGGCCTTAAAAGGAGTGACTTGAGCCAGCAATGATAGGTGGCACAGTAGGATACTGTGTAGACAGCCTCATAGTGGAACCCACAGGAAATGTCAGGGACCTCAGGGCAACTACAAACCTGATGGAAATGTCATTCACCTGTGTTCAAAATGCCAGGAGAATGAATCTCCTTCTCCAAATGTAGTAGATACTCAGGAATGTAGGTTGGGGTGGATTTACAATGATGACAATAGTGTCACAATTGTGACCAAGTAGCAATCATGAATATAAATATGAACTACAACAGAAATGAATCTAATCAAAAACATAAGCTTTTTCTTCAGCTGCATGATGCTTTAAACATATTTTGCCCAATGAAGAAGTCAGTGCAGCTTTGAAAGCTTGTGTAGTGCATTTTGTCCATTTTGGTTGACCGATAAAGGTATCACTCTTTTATGCATTTTTTTAGATTAATATTTATTAGTTTTTTGCATAGACCATTTAATTTAAAATCAAACTAACATACCACCAAAGATAAAGAAATGGAAGGGAGAAAAAGAGAAGTAAACAAACAAACAAACAAAAAATGAATACACAATAGAGCTCTCACCTCTCATCCTGGCCTTCTGGTGTCCATACATCTGAAACTTCTGAATCAGGTCCAAGCTATGTACACAACACCTGGACCCAATTTGGAGATCCCACCTCCTAATACACATTTACTTAATTCATCTTTTGCTGTGGGTTTTCCAGTCTCTCGGCAGCCTTCACTTCATGATTCTCAGCTGCCCGCCATGACCATCACCATGAGTGCTTCTCTCTGAGGTCAGAACAAAGTGCCTAGTATCATTAGTATGGCTGGGTGCCTCATTCTGGCCTCAGAGTGATGCACCTCCAGTGATGCTGGTGGTAGATGGCTCAAAACTGCACAAATAGCACTATCTCAAAAGATCTGAGCTGCCCACTGTTACTCCTGTGGGTGCATCGCTCAGAGGCCAAAACAAGGCACCTGCTGGCTAGGTACCTCAGACTGGCCTCAGAGCAATGCACCCACAGCAGTGGGGGTGGTGGGTGGCTTGTGACGATTTGAGTGAAGGCAATGTTGTTGTTGTAAAGGAGGCAAGGGGTGAATTTGGGTACAGAATGCTCCAGAGACACCCCCAGAGTATTGTGGAAGATATAAACAAGCCCATAGAAATACATATACAAATGGTAATCACACAATGGCAGGTCTGTAGTAGCATTTGTTGTTGTGTGATGTCAAGTTGTTTCTGACTTATGGTGACCCTAAGGCAACTCTATCCCAGGGTTCTCTTGGCAAATTTCTTCAGAAGGGGTTTATCGTTGTTTATTCCCTGAGGCTGAGAGATTGTGACTTGCCCAGGTTCACCCAGTGGGCTTCCATGACTGAACAGAGATTTGAACCCTGGTCTCCAGAGTCAGTCCAATGGCCAAACTACTACACCATGCTGGCTCTCATACAAAGCACTCAAAGACTGTAGAAACACATAGAGAACCATTAATGTAACAAGTGGGAACATATAGTTGCTGTCCTTGTTTTAGGGTGACAAATGCCCAGGACAGTTCAGGAAACAAAGGAGGAACCAAGCCTGTCCTGAGCATCTGAAAAGTTGGATGGGTGGTCAAAGAAATCCATGGTCTAAAGCACACAATGCAATCCAGGCAGAGTCAGCAGCCACTCAGAGAGGAACCTAAGAGAAGAGTCTAAAAAGCAAGCCAGGGTTCAGGAAACTTGAGTATAGGGGGCCACTGCAATGCCAAAGAGAGTGGAGTTCTTGTTGTGCAGCACACACTAATTTATAGCCATCTGTAACTCAGGGCAGCTGGGCTCATTATCCCAGCATTTTCCTTTTAAGGCAGGCGATGCATTTGCTTGTGCTTTTGTTGCTGTCATTTTAATCTGCAATGTTCCAAAGGATGAAGTAGCTCCAACTCACACTATGATGGCCTATGCTTCCAGTGCAAGGCTAGCAGCTTCATGGTCCTCTGACTGGAATCTGTTATATGGTCTCACCTGTTCCCTTTCTTCTTCTAAGGAGGCCTCATCCAGGTAGGACATGACAGTAACTGAGGGTGCATTTACACAGTACAGAAATAATGCACTCTGGCACCCCTTTCACTGTCATGGCTCCATCCTACAAAAACTTGGGATTTGTAGTTTGGTAAAGCACCAACACTCTTGGGCAGAGAAAGCTAAAGACCATTTAAGACTACAAATCTCAGGATTATATAGGATGGAGCACTTAAAGTGGAGTCAAACTGCATTATTTTCACAGTGTAGATGCATCCTCAAATCCACCTCAATACAGTCCATAGTTGTTACTAAATTTTGAGAAGATAATCAAAGAAATAGTCTGTGCAGACAACAAGTAAAGATTGTTCACCAGTCTGCAACAAGATTGGGAGGGTGAAAATTGGCCCCTGGCCCATTCCCCGTTGTCCCCCGTTGCTTTTAAGTAGTAGAAAACAAGCTCACTCCATCTTTTACATGACAGTCTACTAGAGGATATGATGGAGTGGGGGAGCATTATAACACAGATGTTAAACTCACTGAAATCCCTAACAATCCTGCCCCTAGATTCTCCTTCTATGGATGGGGTTGCCGATTGAACAAATAGTCCCTTTTTGCTCAGCCCAGAAAGATGATGCCACTGAGATCCCAGCTTTCAGCATGAGCCCCTGTATGCTCTGTAATATACAGTCAGACTCTTTTTTTGTGTGTGTGTGTGGTTTTTTTTGCTGTTGCAACAGTCTGTTTTAATCTTTCTTTGACCTAGGAAAGCTGTCTTTGCAGATTGCTCAAATCAGAGTAGCAACATGTATCGGTGAATCTCTTTATCATTATGATGATGTGTCAGTCACTCTGACACTGTTTGACTTATCAGCGAGTGAAAACTTAATCATGTACCATAAAGGGAAACAGTTTGGGATAGAACATTTTACATTTTTGTGCTCATTTAGGGTTTTTTGCCCACCGTATTAATGCAAAATATACAACTGGAACCCTCTTGCATCTGATCAGAGGCTAGAAGAGTGTAATAAATATTATGTCCTCCCATCATGCAATTAAAATTTTCCACCTCGTTTCACCATGCAAAACACTCCAATGTTGTCAATCATTTTGAGACATGATATGACATCATATAATTTCACTTCATTCCCCCCCCCCCCCCGACAGACTTCATACCAGGAAATTATATAAGGAAGACCCTTACTATATCTTTATCCTTCCACTGCTTCAATACAGACATTTGTGTATATTTGCAGTCATCCCTGACAATAAACTTACAAGGGGGAAACAAACAGGTGATGGTAGCCGTGGTACAAGGAGTTGTTAGTAGCAGCCACAGATATGAGCCACAGGGTGAGTACATTTTTCAATGGAAGACTGCAGAGTAACTAGAGATGTGAAGACTATACCAAAATATTTGGGGAAAATGGGGAAAAGCATGTTTCTTGAGTGCTGGGAAATCCTGGCAAGGATTGGCAAGAATATTTGAGGTTCATCCAGTACAGAACTGACACATGATTTTTCTTTGCACAGAAAACAGCATTTTCTGTAAAGAAATGTTTGTCCTGCATTAAAAATGCTGCTTTCTGTGCCATTTCCCTACATAATGAATAAGTCCGGAAATGCGAATAAACTTTGAAAACTGCACAGTTTTTAAAAAACTTTCTAGCAGCAGGAAGACAGTTGCTAAAATTATATGTTGCTTCCTTCCAGAACAAAAACAGAGAAGAATTACATCCCTAGAAGGAATGAGGTGGCAGTTCAAAACTGGCACCAGATGTGAAGTAATTCATCAAATGCATGAACAGGTTTGAATTTCTGTGTATGTAACAATCAGCAAACTAACTAGGACTGAATTATTGGACCACCTGATTTTCAACCTACCTTCTCAACATTCAGTATGTTAAAAAGGGAAAATATATTTGTCTTTAGATTTTTGTGGGTTTTTCGGACTATGTGGCCGTGTTCTAGAAGAATTTATTCTTGACATTTCACCTGCATCTGTTCTTCAGAGAATCCTGGCACAGCCACATAGTCCGACCCCCCCCCCCCCCAAGAACACTATGGATGCTGGCCATGAAAGCCTTCAACTTCACATATTTGTCTTTCATTATCTTTAAACACTCTTTGCATTGGAAAGTATATATTTTATAGAACATCAATTTGTGAGCCCTGGTGGGCAGATAAGTGATTAATAATGCTTAAAGAAACTAATCAGTCAGTCAGTCAATCAATCTTTATTTAAATATAAGTTCTAATAAAACTGCAGATGAGAGTTCAGAGAAAATATTATCTTAAAAGAGGCATTCCACTTTTTCTCTCCAGTGAATGAATTGAGCCATTGATTCCGAATGCAGTTAATGCAGTTTGATACCACTTTGAGTGCCATAGCTAGATCTTATAGAATCCTGGGATTTACAGTTTGTCAAAGTACTTGGAAATAAAGCCCTAATTTCCTCCTTTGAACTACAGAACTAGAACTACTTACCAGAAGCTTCTAAGCAGATTCTTTAAACGATGGATCACAGGATTAAGCTCTGAAATTTAAACCAGTATCAAACTCCTAGTTCTGTGGGGTTCTAACACACACAGAATTAGCCAGTTTAGATTGATTTAATTTCTACTTTTCCTTTATAGTGTGAATATATACTGTACATAGGTGGACTTCAATTACCATGGCATCCTTTAGAACAACCATTGTAATAGTTTACCTCCAAGAAATCAAAGACTGGATGGGGACCCATTTCCCAGGACAAAGATACAGACTGAATGAGTACTGAGTACTTCTTCCCTACTTCTCCTAAAGACCCACCACATCATTGGTGGGACTCTTTTTCTGGTGCTACTCTGACATATGGCAACCCTATCCTAGGGTTTTCTCAGAAAAAAGAATTATTCAGAGGAAGTTTACCATTGCCTTCCTCTGTGGCTGAGAGACTGTGACTTGTTCTGGGTCACTCGTTAGGTTTCCAAGGCTGAGTGGAGATTCAGACCCTGAACTCCCAGAGCCCTAAGTTGAACACATCAAACCACTTAACCACACCAGCTCACCACATGTTATTAAGTTCCTTTAAAAAAAACCTATTCATTATTAACAAATAAAATCTCCTCTAGTCAGTTATTATTAAATTTATGTTTACGAATGAACCTTCAATTGAATTTAATTAACATGATATTTACTACTGAGATTGAACAAAAAGGAACTAAACTGACTATGATATTGACAGTCTTGTGAGCATAGCATATCAAGTGATTTGCTGCTGAAATTTGGTTTCTAATGATAGTGACATTTCTTAAAAAAAAACAGCCTGTAAACTTCTTGAGGACTACTGGAAACCCAAAAATGGTTTGGGGACCATATGTGGCCCAGCAGCTGCACTTTGTCCACCCCTATGTCATATGAACTTTGAGCTATGATGGTTGTATTCCTCTTTCCCTATTTTCATCAGGGCAGGTTTCCCCTTTGCTCAGTGTACAATTGCTGTTTAACAATTTTGAGCACTGTATGTCCAGAATTTAAATCTGCATGGAAACCAATGACTCTCCATGTGTACAGGCTGCTGGAAAGGCTGGCAAAAGAGACTAGAGCCCCTTTCTTCCACATTTATTGGGCTTCATTTTAGAATGTCTGAGCTAAGCTTTATCTATTTCTTAGGATGAGCTCATACACTGGGGTTACACGTGTGCTGAATTTTGCATTGATTGTGTTATGCAGTCCTAGCAGAATCATAGATTCTATACACCTGTCATAGGCGTGTTACAGACCATCCTAAAGTGGGTGGTCTGCCACCGCCATCATTAGCTATGCCGAGAAGCCCCAGTGGCCAGACCGCGAGGCTTCCCGGTGCAGCTAAAAAGGAGCGCCAAAATGGCGCTCCTTTTTGGCCCCTGGAAGTGGCGCCGTGTCACTTCCGCTGCACCACGTCTGGATGCTGTGCGTCCGAGACGTCAAAATGGCAGCCCCCGTGTGGACGGGGGCCGCCATGTAGTACGCGCTCTGCACGTACTAGGCTCAGGAACCGTGAGGAAGGTAAGACCCTTCCTAACCCTAGCACACCCCTTCCTAACCCTAGTACGCGTGGAGCTCGGACTAAATGGCTGTTTATAATGCACCATAGATTTGGAATCACCAAATTGTAGAATTTTGTAGAGCCAGTATGGCATAACGGTTTGAGTGTTGGATTATGACTCTGGAGACCAGGGTTCAATTCCCAGCTTGGTCATGAAACCTTTGAGCATGTCACATGCTCTCACCCTCAGGGGAAGGCAATGGCAAACCTTCTCTGAACAAATCTTGCCACAAAAGCCCCATGATATGTTCCTTATAGGGTTGCCAAAAGTCAGAAACAACATGAAGGTGCAGAACAGCAACAATAATTATAGGCCCAGAATATTCAGTCTGCAGAGCTGCCCTGACATTCCCCTGTTACCTGGCACTCCCATTGTAATGCCAGGCAGCTGCACACAGATGACCTGCTATATTGTAAGGTTTGGTTACCACCACAGTGAGTTTCTTGCTCAGTGTCAATCACATGGCTGGACATCTCATTCTGACCTCACAGTGAGAAACTCTTCTTGTTTGGGTTTTCAGACACTCAGAAAGCCCATTTATTCATTCCTCCCCTGAGTCTTCAAATATTCTTTCCATCCCAAGTATATTGGCTGGGATCCTGATGGTGACTTATGCATGTAATAGTTTCCATGTGGCAGCAGTTGAAGATTTTGTTCAAAACAGAACTTCTGCATCCACTTAAAAAAAAACACCTATCATTTTGGGGATAGAGTATTTAAAAAGTATTTAAAATATTTCCTTGAATACATATATCCATACCTTATTGCTGCATAGGTAAATTATTCGAATATAACCTGTTATATATTTCTCTAATGGTGGCAGTTATTTATCAATTTTTCTTTCTATTATTTTTTTAAACCTCATTGCTTTCTTTCTATGTTTTGATGCTGTCCATTTTTTGAAGGGACTGGGTTTGCATTACATTCATTTTGACTGAAGCAGTAAGTGTTTGGAGTTTATCAAACAGGAGGAATTTCTCTTAAATTAGAATGAAAAGAAAGTGGGGCCAGAACGCATTCATTTAAAGTCGCTAGTTTCGCACAATTACGTGAATACGCATTGCATTCGAAATGGCTCCCCATTGCCCGAAAATAGCATGCCATCGCCCAAATTTGCATGTGGCAATCTATCACGCAATAACGTGAAACCACATGATAGCGTTCAGAGTGACTTCCCATTGTCCGAATTTGTGTGTAGTGGGTTATCATGCAATAACATTAAACCCCATGAATGCGTTCAGATTGCCATCGGATTATACATCCAATTCCCCTTATCTGATAAACTCCTTTGTCTTCCACCTCTTCAGACACAGGCCTGTTATTATGATCTATCATTCCAAAACCAACATATTCGAGGCAAAGGCTCCACTAGCTCTTGAAGAGCAAGAAGCATTAAGGCCCAAAGACTCTGGTTCATCTTGTCAATAATCGGCAGCCCAGGTTTCCTGTTGTCTGCCTCAGTCTCATGGCATTTTATTAAGCAAGAAATTAATTCACAGAAGATACATGTTGAAGTTGTGTGACAGGGAAGGTTACAGTGAGAAAACAAGCAGTGGGGGAAAAACCAACAAGCCATGTTTAATTTTCCAAATGGTACCCAGGCCTGGATAATGCAGAGCTTGGAAATGTTTTTTTTTTTTTTATTTTGGACTGCCACTCCCAGTACCCCACAGACAGCAGAGTTGTCATTGTAGTACAGAAAAGTCCAAAGTAGTAGTCTAAAGCAGTGCTGTTCAAAGTAGTTGTCTATTGACTGGCACTGTTCTGTGGGCCATTGGTTGCCAGTTCATGATGAGTTTCCAGGAAATAAATAAATAGTTGCAGGCAAAGGGCATAAATATGGTACCGGGATCTAGCACATTGGAGGGGAGGGGGAGTGCTGGTTCCCTAGATGACAAAGCATGTGAAGCATTGGTCTAAAGGATTTTTAATCAGAGAGGTCACAGGCATAGATTTGCAGGAACTAAGCAGAGTAGTGGAGGACAGAGCATTGGAGATGTCTCATCCATAGGGTCACCATGAGCCGGGCCAACTTGAGGGCAGTTAACAACAACAACAACAACAACTTTTTCCTGTCTAAAACAATGCTCTCACTAACTAAGGAAATGCTTGAAAAGTTTTTGCTGCATACACAGATTTAATAATGCATTGTTTCATTTGTCTCTAAAATTGGAGAACATGTTTAGTACAGAAGGGTTTTTGGTGATGTTACCCAGAAGATAGAGACATTCCAGATATCATAGTTTCTCCTTCCTGAAGCTGCTTCCCCTTCTGAATTGTTTTATAATCCTGAAACATCTGTTTAACATGGAGTACTCAAAATGACAGGCCTCTGACAGCTACCACATCGAGTGACAAAGATTACTGTCAACCAAGCTCATCAGTTAATTTATCAATGGCAATGGTCTACTTCACTTCTCAGTAGCCTAGCAGTTGCCATTTAAAGTGAAGGTATTTCCCCATGTGATTGTGGGATATCTTTTTTGGGGGTAACATCCTCTTACATTAAAAAGTAGGATATGATGATATAATACAGTGGACCCTTGTTATATGTTGGGGCTTGGTTCCAAAATCCTCCGTGTATAACAAAATCCGTGGATGCTCAAGTCCCATTGAATATAATGACATAGCAAAATGATGTCCCTTATAAAAAAATGGAAAATCAAGGTTTGATATTTGAAATTTATACTTTTTTTGAACATTTTCAAACCGTGTATGCTTGAATCCGTGTATAAAAAATCAGTGTATAAGAAAGGCCGACTGTATAATAATTAAAAAGTAATAAAAACATTTGGCTTGTAGAGAAAGAAGTCAAAAGTAATAATAATAATAACAATAATTTTTATTTGTATTTCCTGCACTATTGTACATTATGTGCCAGAAATGTAAAAGCATTAAGCCCCTAATCAGATATTAGTTTGCCAAATGAAGTAAGCAATGCATATATAGAAGAGATCCAGTGCGGTGTAGTGGTTTGAACATTGGACCACGGCTCTGAAGACCAGGGTTTGAATTCCAACTTGGCTATGAAAATCCACTAAATAAACTAAGAGAAGTTACACTCTTTCAGCTTCAAAGGAAGGCAAAGGCAAATTCCCTCTAAACAAATCTGTCATGCCCAGCCTGGAGGATGACTCGGAGGACTCAGAAGATGAGCCCCTGGGACCTCAACCTGTAATTTGGGAGCCTGAAGCTGGCCCTAGCTCTGCTGGAGCAGAGTCTGTGGCCCCTCCAGAGGTTCAGCAGCCAAGTCTGCCTGGAACTGAGGCTGTCGACATAGAGGAAGATCTGGGAAGTGGGTCTACCTTCAAGGAGCATCAAGCCAAAAGAGAGGACATTCAAAGATCACTCAGGCTTTATCAGAAACGTGTTTGTAATCAGACACACCTGAATGCCTGCTGCTTGCCTATTTAGGCATCTGGAGCATGTGTGCCTCTTTGCCAGTGATTATCTGACCTTCTTGGAGGAAAGACTTGGTCTCTGGCTCCTGTGACTTCTTGGAACAAATCCTTGCTTCTTAGACAGCTGACTGTCTTGATTATCCAGAAATCTTGACCTTGGACTGCCTTATCAACCTGGTTATCTGATACCTTGAATCTTGGACCGTTTGACAACTCTTTTGGTAATCCTTCTGCTGATACTGCCTTGAATCTCCAAGACTGTGTTGCTTGCACTGGCTCTGCTATATGGGGGCTTGTTTGAGAACTAGATTGACTTTATCAGCAGTTTGGCTGCTTTCCTGGATAAAATCTTGGTAAGAAAACCCCAGGTGAGGCTTGCCTTAGGGTTGTCATAAATCAGAAGCAATTTGAAAGCACACTACAACAAAACAGAGTTTGGTTGAGTTTTGGACTTCAATCCCCAGAAGCCCCAACCAGCTCAGCCAACAGTCAGGAATTCTGGGAGGTGAAGTCCAAAACATGTGGAAGAGCAAAGTTTGGAACTACTGCTCGAGATGGTCCTTTCTAATGCTCCATAATACCAGAACATCACAACTTAGCCAATGACTGTTTGGGTAAGATAAAGGACATCCTTGGCAGAGTTTAGACATTTTACACTATTGAATTACAGTTCCCAGAATCCCTCAGCCAACATGGCAAGCCAAAACTCCAGATCTTGGATTTACAACAGGCAAAGTTTCAGTTAATAGTGAATTGTCTTTCCCTGAATGATTCCATGACACTAGAGGGATGCTTGAGGGAGCAGACAATTACATGATGCTGGAGAAGTGCGCCAGGGTTATATACATGCACGCTTCCCTAATGTTTCCCTGGCAATTCCCAGATGGTGAGTCCATGTGCTCCATCCTCAATATGACATCCCTTCAAATATTTAAATATGGCTCTCATGTTAGCTCTTAACCTTCTCTTCCCCAAGCTAAACATATCTAGCTTAACACATAAGCTACTCCTCATAGGACATGCTTTCCAGACCTTTCACCATTTTGGTTGCTCTCCTCTGGACATGTTCCAGCTTGTCCACATCCTTCTTGAATGGTGGTTCCTAGAATTGTAGACAGTATTCCAGGTGAAATTTGACCAAAGCAGAATAGCACATTTCAAGAAGTACTATTACTTCCCTGTAATAGTATAAGCTGTGTCTAGACACAGCTGTGTCTAGACACTATACTCTTATTGATGCAGCCTAGGACCATATTGGCTTTTTTATTGTCTGCACCACACCACTGTTGACTCATGTCCAGCTTCTGGTCTACTAAGCTTGTGGTCTACTAAGCCCTTTGAATGTACTATTGTCAAACCAGATGCCCCCCATCCTATATCCGCGCATTCCATTTTTCTCTCTCTAAGGGGCTTTCCAGACGGCCCTTTGGGACGTCCGGAGGACGTCCCATTTTAAAAAAGGGGCGTCTCTTTTAGACGCCCCTGGGCCTCGTACGGACTCCGTCCGTACAAGATGGCGCCGGCCTTTCTACATGGCCGGCGCCATCTTTACGCATCGGACGCACAGCGTCCAGACGCGTCGCGACGCTGCTGACGTAGCGAGCGCGCCCCTGGCGCCTCGCTACGTCGCAAACGCGACGCAAAAAGAAGCTCCATTTTGGAGCTTCTTTTTTCGGTCCGCGCGGGAGTCGGGCCGTCTATAGGCTCCGGCTCCCCCGCGGACCTTCTGGCGGCGGCGGCAGACCGCCGCAAAGCGGCGGTGTGTAGCCCGCCACAGTGTAGTACCTTGAATTTCTCCCTTTTGAAATCCGCTTTGTTAGTCTTGGCCTAGCTCTTTTACTCAGCTTAGTCATTGTGGTTTCCAGGGAAAGCTCAGGGCTGATTTTTTTTTCTAGCAGTCCATGGTATCTGTAACTCCTTTCTAGCACATGATTTCAAATAAGTTGATTTTCTTCCTATCAGCTTTCTTCACTGACCAGCTTTCACAGCCTCCCGTTGAAACTGGAAATAGGGTGGCATGGACAATCCTGACTTTAGTACAGTGGGCCCACCATGAAGAGGCTAGCCATCCTCATATAGGTGCTCCTGTGGATAACCCCACTCCATATTAGACAATGACAGCACACATCCATGGGCATGCTGATGTGGGTGCATGCAATTAGCATCCAGTTGATATTAGTCAACTGGCTGCAGTATGTGCACACCCACAGCAGCAAGCCCATAGATGTGTGAAACCACTGTCTAATATGGAGTTTGAACTCTCCCATGTTTTTCATATCCATGAGGTGGGGTGAGGCTGGAATCCTACTCCTGTGGGTGAGAAGGGCCCACTGTATTCAATTATAATAGTAGTCTTGGATGAAACAGATTATCTAGATCTATTTCAAACCGGCATTAGGAAAGAATATGGAGTTGAGGTTGCTATGGTCGCCTTAGTCGATGATCTCCGTGACCGTCTGGTTATTGACAGGGGAAGTGTGACCCTGTTGGTACTTTTGGACCTTTCAGCGGCCTTCAGTACCATCGACCATGATATCCTTCAGGAATACCTGTGAGAGTAGGGAGTTGGGGGCACTGCATTGCAGTGGTTCCAATCCTATCTTGCAGGCAGATTCCAGATGGTGATGCTTGGAGACAGTTGCTCCTCTAAAAGGGAGCTTAAACCTGGTGTCCCTCATGGTGCCATTCTATCTCTAATGCTATTTAATATTTACATGAAGCTGCTGGGTGAGATCATTCAGAGACATGGAGTGGGGTGTTATCAGTACGCTGATGACACCCAGATTTGTTTCTCCATGTCTCGGACTGCTGCAGTGAATAAGGATAGCATCTCTCCTCTGAATGAATGTCTTCAGGCGGCAATGGACTGGATGAGGAAAAGCAGTCTAATTAAAAAGATTGTATGTACAGCGCTGTGTAAATTTACAGCACTTTATAAATAAAGGTTAATAATAATAATAATAATAATAAAACTGAATCCAGATAAGATGGAGGTACTCGCTGTAGGGACCCCGATCCGGTTATGGAGATATGTTCACCAGTCCTGGAGGGGGTCACATGTCCACAGCTTAGGAGTGCTCCTGGACTTATCGCTTCAGTTGTCAGCTCAGGTAGATGTGACAGCCAGGAGTGTCTGTTTTCAGCTTTGATGATCCGTCATCTTACAACTCTTGACGCCTTTAAGAAAGCTGTCAAGATGGATCACTTCCGGCAGGCCTCCCCTGACTGGCCATCCCATGATATTGATATGATTTGTCTGCCCCATGATGCCTTGTTTTAATTTTAATTATGTTCATTTTATTAATTTAATGGTTTTATAAGGTTATCTTTTTGTTTATGATAGGGTTTAAGGGCATCATGTAATTTTCATTTATTATATTTGTTATTGATGTATTTTATGGTTGTAACCCACCTTGATCCTTTTGAGAGAGGCGGGCTATAAATAAATTTATTATTGTGAAGTCGAAGGCTTTCATGGCTGGCATCCATAGTTTTTTGTGGGTTTTTCGGGCTATGGCCATGTTCTATACGGGTTTATTCCTGACGTTTCACCAGCATCTGTGGCTGGCATATGTGGCTGAAAATGCCCTACAAGGGCCATCCAGTCCAACCCCTTGCCATGCAGGAACTCACCATCACAGTACCCCCGATGGCCATCCGGCTTCTGCTTAAAGAACTCCAAAGAATCAGAGTTCACCACTCTCTCAGGCAGCATCTTCCACAGTCAAACAGTTCTTACTGTCAGGAAGTTCTTCCTAATGTTTAGGTAGAATCTCTTTTTCTGTAGTTTGAATCCATTGCTCCTAGTCTCTGTCTTCATAACTGCCTTTCCAAGTCCTAGTTTTCTTCTGATTTCCTTACTGCACTCTTCATTCTGATTAATGACTAAGCCAAGGTATGGAATATTTAAGTTGCAAGAGGGAATTTAATTTACTTCAACACAGGGCATGTAATAGTCAACAGATCTCCTCTCTGTTTGTTTTTAAATTAATCTTTGTGTTCCGGAATCCTTCCTTGACATTTTTTTAAAGGACACACCTAATGTTCCGTCTGTTTCCATTTTCCTCCTGAAAGCCATGTGCTGTGCCTTTAAATATTGAACAATATTGAAAAATATGGAAGCCTCCCTACTTTTTTTTTTTTTTTAATATTAGCTTAAGGCGAGACTCTGGCATGATTTCCACTCCTTTCATGACACTGTAATGATGTTACCACATACAGCTTTATCTTGCATGAAAAGGTGAAGTCATGACTGATTTCTCCAATTTAAAAGCACTCAACCCTCACACTGCTAGAAATGAATATTTTGCATATATTCATGCAACAATGATTCAATTTAAGATTTCTATTTTCAAACATTGCTTGGGAAAAGAAGACGACGATGACAAAAAAGAAAAGAAAAGAAAACCCTTCACATTCAACGCTGGGGTAAAATTGCCAAAGTGCATAATAAGATTTATTATAGATGAGTAGCGTTTTATTTAGTATTTCATGTTAACATGCTTTTAGGGTTACCGTGCTTTAGCAGGAGGATTCATCTTTTCGCTTCTAATCAGAGATAACGTTTCATTGTGTGATGCACTTCCTGGACGCAGAGGAGGAGACAGTGTCTATTCTGTGTCTTTTGAGTCTAAATGCTGTTGCAACTGGCTGTCTATAGAGTGCACAGTATACATTCTTTTCAGGAGTGAGTGTGGTGGGCCTTTTGTTTTTATCATCCTCAGTCTTTCCTTCTTAAAGTGAAATATTCCAAAACTCCTCTGAACAAATAGACCTGATGCCTTTAAAAGTGAAATGAAAAAAGTCAGTGGAAAAGTGCTGCTATGGTATGATGGTAAGCCTGTTGGTGTCTGTCACTGAAGTTTTAAATGACTTAAGAAAAGCGAAGTGGATGAGTTTATGAAGGCATGTCATGCAGAAGATGGAGCCAGCTTGTTTTCTGCTACTCCAGAGACTTGAACAGCAGTCAATGGACTCAAATTATAAGGAAAGAGATTCTACCTAAATATTAGGAAGAACTTTTTCATTGTAAAGAGCTGTTTGACAGTGGAGTAGACTGCCTTGGAGGAGGATGGACTCTCCATCTTTGGAGGATTTTAAACAGAGTTTGGATGGGCATCTTTCTGGAGTGCTTTAGATGGCCCTTGTGGTCTTTTCCAACTCCATGATTCTATGATTACTGTTGCCACAACAGGGAGGCAACCAGGAAGAAAAAAGGATCAGGCGATTTGCTTCTGCAAAAGAAGTTGCCAATCTTAAATCCTCAGTGACAAGCAAACATAAGTTCACTCATAGTGAAGATAACATAGCTATAAAAGTAAAAAAAAGAGGAAGAGATGGGAAGGTAAAAAAAAAAAGGGGGGGGGGGAGGAATGTAGGTGCATCTTTAAGACTTTTTATTTTATTTTAGCATGAATTTTCATGGGCCACGTTTACAATGCAGAATTAATTTAGGAGTTTATTAGACAAGGGAAATTGGAAGTATAATCCAATGGCAATCTGAACGTAATCATGGGGTTTAACGTTATTGTGTGATAACCCACTACACACAAATTTGGGCAATGGGAAGTCAGTCCGAGCACAATGATGGAGTTTCATGTTACTGCGTGATAGACTACCACACACAATTTTGGGCAATGGCAAGCTATTTTCAGGCAATGGGAAGCCAGTTCGATCGCAATTCGCATTTACATAAATTTGCTGAACTAGCGAATTCACGTGAATGCGTTCTGGTCACACTTTCTTTTCATTCGAAATTAAGAGAAATTCCTCACATGTGATAAAGTCCTTAGTTTGACACCACGTTAACTGCCATAGCTCAGTGCTATGGAATTTTGGGATTTGGAGTTTTGTGGGATATTTAGTTTTTTCTGTCGCTCTTTCCTGGTGCCAGGGCAAACTGCAAATTCCAGGATTGCATAGGATGGAGTCATGGCAGTTAAAGTGGTGTTAAGCTGCATTAGTTCTGCAGTGTGGCACAGCCATGGATATCCATTTCTTAAGATGCAGTACAGAGTGAAGTTAATAGCCATAAACATTCATGCTAAAATAATGATAATTAAAAAAAAAACAGTTCCTTCCCATTTAGTCATTGTTTTTATGCTGCAGGAAATTAACACAGCTACTTCTTTGAAATTAAGTATAAAATTAAGCTATATTATTCTCATAGGAAGGTGATGACAAACTTCCTCTGAATTAATATTGCCAAGAAAACTCTAGAAGAAAGTCATCATAAGCCGGAGATAACTTGAAGGTACACAACAACAACATAGCATACTTACTGTTTTCTTCAAAGCTACTGTATAGAGAAAGGGCTCCTCAGTGTCATAAAGATGCATACCCGGATGGTCCTCCAGCTAGCCAGGTCTAGTTGACAATGACCACATTCTGTGTCTCTAATATTATTTCAGTTGGCAGCAGCACAAAATGCAATAGCTTTAGGAATGGCAAGTATATTTAAAAACATCTGAAAAATGATTAAAAAACATGTTTTTCAAGTGTCGAGAAAACTTGATGAAAAGAATCCAGGATTCATGAGGATCTTTGCAGTTCATAGAATCGATAGAGTTGGAAGAGATGCCATGCAGAAATACACAGTCAAGACATTCCTGTCAAATGGTTATCCAGCCTCTGTTTAAAAACTTCCAAATAAGAAGACTTCACCACCTTCCAATATATATTCCACTGTCAAACAGCTCTTACTGTCAGAAAGCTCTTCCTGATGTTTTGGGTGAATCCTTTCTCTGGAGACGTGGAAAAAAAAAGCTTTCTCCATCCTCAACAGTTCAGGGCTTATTCTATAAAAATTCATAGGTGAGTGATTTCCAAAGGGGTAAAAAGGCATTTCATGGGCAGGAAAAGGGTGTGTTCTGCACAGAAAATATTTTTTTGCAGGAATACTACTGTTGGCAGAAAAAAATATTCTTCCTATGGAGAAAATGCAATTTTCTGTGCAAAACAGCCACATGTACGTTTGGCACAGAATGAATCCCAAATTGTGAATAGCTTTCAAAAAACGTTTGAAGATGCCTGGGGGCAGTAATGGGCTGGATGAGGAAAAACAAACATCAGATTGAATCCAGAGAAAACACAGGTACAGTCGGCCCTTCTTATACACGGATTTTTTATAGACGGATTCAAGCATACACGAATTGAAAATGTTCCAAAAAAGTATAAATTTACCTTGATTTTCCATTTTTTATAAGGGACACCATTTTGCTATGTCATTATATCTAATGGGACTTGAGCATACACGGATTTTGTTATACAGGGGAGATCTTGGAACCAAACCCCAGCGTATAACAAGGGTCCACTGTACTCATGATAGGTTCTCCTGGCCCGGGCAGGGAAATTTGCCATCCTGTCCTTGACGGGATTAAACTTCCCCTAAAGGACAAAGTGCGTAGTTTGGGAGTACTCCTGGATCCATCCCTACATTTATCATCTCAAGCAGATGTGATTGCCAGGAGTGCTTGGTATCAGCTTCAGCTGATACGCCAACTACATCTCTGTCTGGACCGAAGGGACCTAGAAAAGGTAGTACATGCACTGGTAACCTCTTGTTTGGATTTCTGCAATGCGCTCTACATGGGGCTACCTTTGTATCAGGTTCGGAAACTTCAATTGATTCAAAATGCAGCAGCCAGGTTAATCACGGGGACAGCGAGGTCCGACCATATAACACCTGTTTTAAAATCTTTACACTGGCCGCCAGTACAAAGTTTCCGGTCCCAGTACAAAGTGTTGGTTATCACCTTTAAAGCCCTAAATGGCTTGGGCCCGGGTTACTTGAGGGAACGCCTCTCCCTGCATAATCCTCCCTGCACTCTCAGGACTACAGGAAAACTGTTACTCAATCACCCTAAGGTGAGATTGGTGACTAATAATAATTAATAATTTGTTTTATTTATATACCGCTATCCCAAAGATCATAGCGGTGAACAGCAAGTAAGCTAATTAGCAAGTAAGCTAATTTGCCCCCAACAGTCTGGGTATTCATTTTAGCGACCTCGGAAGGATGCAAGCCTGAGTCAAACTTGGGCCCTTTTTCTGGTCTTGAACTCGCAACCTTGTGGCTGCAGTATAGGCATTTAACCACTGCGCCACCAGGGCTACCCAGCAAAGGGCCTTTATGGCAGTAGCGCCTTCTCTGTGGAATGCCTTACCTGAAGGGATCCGCCTTAGTGGAACAGTAGAAGCCTTTAAAAAGGCATTAAAACCCACCTCTTCCTACAAGCCTACCCTCCCCAATTCCTTCTAAGATTATCTTTCCCCTATTGCCTTTGACGTATTGATATTCATGATTTTAACATTATTACATTATTATTACTATGCCTTTGGATTTAATTCATTTTAATGTGTATTTTTAATATGTGAATTGTGGTATTGTTTTTACTGACTGTCTTTACTGACACTTGTACACCGCTTTGATCCTGGGAAAAGCGGTTAATAAATAAACAATTTATTACTTATTATTATGTTGTTATAATGGGAAGAAGACTGCTAAAATGACTTGTTGCTTCCTTCGAGAAGAAACTTGGTGAACAATTGCATTCTTAAACAACTCACAGACCACCTCCTATTTAACAGATCCAAATTATAATAATGATAATAATAATAAGATTTATTTATATGCCACCCAATCACTGGGAATCCAGGTGACTTACAACAAAGGGGATAATACAAAGCAGTAACAATAAACATGAAATAAAAAACAGATGTAACATAGCAGTTAAATCTACAAATTAAATAGGATTCTAAAAAAACAAAACCATCCTGCAATATGTCTTACACATGTCTAAGTTTTTGGTTTTAAATCCCAGTCTATAATGAGGAGGCATTTAGATACAAGCCTGATGCTACATTATACATATGACCTTGGGTTCTCAGACTCTGTTCTCGACTGGTTTAGATCTTATTTGTCAGACAGATCTTTTGTAGTGGTCACAGGTGGTCAGACTTCTTCTCCTATTCCCTTATCTGTTGGAGTCCCCCAGGGCTCTGTTCTGGGTCCCCTTCTGTTTTCTCTCTACACACTGTCTTTAGGTAAACTCATTAGCTCTTTTGGTTTTTCCTGCCATCTGTATGCCGATGACACCCAGTTGTATCTTTCCGCCCCTGACCTTTCTCCAAGGCTTGAACAGCAAGTCTCGTCTTTCCTCACAGCTGTCTCGCAGTGGATGCGCCATCGGCGTTTGAAGCTCAACATGTCCAAGACGGAGCTTCTTGTCTTTCCTCCTAAGTCCACCCTTCAACACCCCTTTTCTGTCTCTGTGGACAACATTTCTATTCAACCAGTCCAGCAAGCCCGCAGTCTTGGTTTTATGTTTGATTCTTCTCTGTCGTGTATCCCTCAGATCCAGACCACAGCCAAGATTCTTTTTGTACAATATTGCTAAAATCCAACCTTATCTTTCCGCCTCTACTGCCAAGATCCTGGTCCATGCCCTAGTGATCTCACGACTTGATTACTGTAACATCCTTCTGGCAGGGCTTCCTCTTTCTCACCTCCGTCCTTTAATCTCTGTCCAGCATTCAGCTGCACACATTATCACATCCGCCCACTGCTGGGACCATATCTCTCCTGTGTTGGCATCCCTTCACTGGCTCCCCCTCCCTTTCCGCATTCAGTATAAGCTCCTGCTGTCAATATTTAAAGCCCTCCATGGACTGGCCCCTCCTTACTTATCAGACCTTATTTCTCCTCACCTTCCATCTAGGGCCCTCTGTTCTGGTAGTCAAGGTCTACTGTCCCAGCCCAGGATTTCCCCTGCCTCATTTCGGATTTGCCTCTTTTCACTCGCTGCCCCTCACTCCTGGAACCTTCTTCCCTCACAAGCAAGAGCCATCACTTCTTTAACCAGCTTCAAAACGGAGTTGAAGACCATCCTGTTCAGAGAAGCCTTCCCAGGCATTGCATAATTGTCGCTTACTATTTGATGTTCTTTTGGTGCCTGTTTTATTGAATCATTTCCTATATTGCTATGTGTTTTATATGTATTATCCTACTAGAAAGGCCCCTTCCCCACCATCACTCCCTTTGTGTCGTGTCTTTTTAGATTGTAAGCCTGAGGGCAGGGAACCATCCAATTAAAAATATTGTATGTACAGCGCTGTGTAAATTTACAGCGCTTTATAAATAAACGTTAATAATAATAATAATAATAATAATAATATTTATTCTGATATAGATCAGAACAAGATAAAAGTAGAATGAAACAGTTGATCTACAAGTATGGTGTATTCAGTAGGAAAGGCAGGTTGGTTTTGTTTGTTGTAGGCTGTGGTGTTGATGCCATAGTGGTCCATTTACTTTCCTTTCTCTAACAATTAAATATAGTCTTACTTGAAGCAGGGCTTAAAGTGTTGCTGATAGTGATCCAGTTATTTGAGTCTCCCCATGAATATGTGTCCAATGTAAAATGTCTGCACTCAATTCAAGGTTGCCAAAGAAGACTTGGACATGTAATGCCAATTCACATGGATGTGCCTGTACAATATCATGGTTGCCCAATGGACATTATGCATGAATATGCATATATTTGGTTGTGCATTCAGTTGCACATGGGGTTGAGCTTCACAACCCAAGAGTCATGCAGCAGAATGAGTACATAATTCTTCAAGTCCATTTCCATACAAACTTTGATGTAGAATCTCCTCCAAAGGCCCCATGTGTATTATGTTCCTCTCCCAATTGGAGCACATTACAGCCATTCACATATTAAAATGTGCACACTGATTTGTTCACACATTGGCTGGCATCCAGGTGCTACACATGTGGGGCCAAAAAGTCACCACTATGCAATGAACATATTCTGCTAATAGCAGCAGAAGTGGTATTGTGCAAGCAGCATGTTCCTCTGTGAACTAATTCACTCTTTAGATGAGCCTGACTTTTTAAAGGAAAAGAAGGTGGAAGATTGCCAGTAATCTGAGGGTCGTTTTGTGTCTCTAGAGCTGGGGGTTGAAGCAGAGGGGAACTCTACTGTATAGTAGGAGCTTGCAGATGCTGAAGTCCCATTGCTATCGTTCATGGAGTGATGAAGAGACAAAGAGAGATTATTTCATTCTCAGCATTTGTTAAGTAGGTGACAGTGATCTAATTAGGCACCTGGTGTTTTAGAGACAGCTGCCCATACATATCCTAACAGCTCCCCAGTGTCTCTGTTACTCACAACTATTTTATCTGGATGACTGGCAGTACTCTTGATACTTGTGTTTTCTTGACTTTGGGCTGGTTACCCTTTTACCACTCTATTTTATTTCTCTCTGGACAAGCTGACAATCCCTCTCTTGCTTCTCCCTTCATCCTGCTGGATACCTGTGACTGACATGGACTGAATTAACTATTGACAGCACTTGCATTCAAATGACCTGAATCCTGCAACACTTGCTAAATGAAGCATAGGACACACTGTGCCTTGTGACTGCATAGTGTGATTGCACATTGTGTGCTGCAGTTACAAATTGTGCATTGGGTGTTGCATGGCACATTGTGCACTGCAGACTTGGATGACAGAATTGGGGGCATACTTATCAAATTTGCAGATGACATTAAATGAGGAGGACTAGCTAGTAGCTCAGAGGACAGGATCAAAATTCAAAATGACCTTAATTGATTTGAAAGCTGGGCCAAAGCTGACAAAATGAAATTCAACACAGAGAAATGTAAGGTACTGCACTCAGGGCATAAAAATGAAATGCACAGATATAGGATGGGGAACACCTGGCTGAATGAAACTACATGTGAAAGGGATCTGGGAGTCCAAGTAGACCACAAGTGGAACATGAGTCAACAGTGTGATGCAGCAGCTAAAAAGGCCAATGCAATTTTAGGCTGCATCAATAAGAGTATAGTGTCTAGATCAAGAGAAGTAATAGTGCCACTGTATTCTGCTTTGGTCAGGCCCCAACTGGAATATTGTATCCAGTTCTGGGCACAACAATTTAAAAAGGATGTAGAGAAACTAGAGCATGTCCAAAGGAGGGCAACTAAAATGGTGAAGAGTCTGGAAACCATGCCATATGAGGAAAGTCTCAGGGAGCTGGGGATGTTTAGCCTGGAGAAGAGAAGGTTAAGAGGTGATATGATAGCTCTGTTTAAAAATTTGAAGGGATGTCATATTGAGGAGGGAACAAGCTTGTTTTCTGCTGCTCCAGAGAACAGGACTCGGAACAATGGATGCAAGCTACAGGAAAAGAGATTTCACTTCAACATTAGGAGGAACTTCCTGACAGTAACAGTAAAGGCTGTTCGACAGTGGAACACACTCCCTCGGAGTGTAGTGGAGTCTCCTTCCTTGGAAGTCTTTAAACAGAGGCTGGATAGTCATCTGTCGGGGATGCTTTGATTGAAATTTCCTGCATGGCAGGGGGTTGGACTGGATGGCTCTTGTGGTATCTTCCAACTCTATTATTCTATGATTTCTTGCACAATGTTGTTGTTTGGCATGGGGCTTGTATAACACTCACGTAGTGTATCTCTGCATGTGGAATTTATGCTATGCTGTGGGGGTGTGCGATTGCAGTCTTTGTCATTTCTGAAAAAAATCCTAGTAAATTTCTGGGTTGAAGGGTCAAATCTGGACAGGAAAATCCAACAAAAGTCTTTACTCCCTGTATCCTTGCAGTAAATGATGAGGAATGCAGATGGAATGAGAGAGAAGATTTAATACTGGATGTCTACAGATTCAGTAACAGTAGTAATAATAAAAATTATATTTTAAAAATATTGAGCAACAGGGTCTAGCAGAAGCAGATGTGAGGAACCAATCAACCTTAATAACCACAAACCCAAAATACAGCTCAACAACCTGTTGTAGATGTATGGGAAACTCTGCACAGCTTGTTTTCCAGCATCTCTAAGGATCAATAATGGAAAGAAATTCCATCATGCTCATGCAATCAATCAAACAGCCAATCAATCAAGATCCCACCTTTTATCATGACATATCAGTGTAGTATTTTAAATAAGCCAATGTAAACATTTTAAAAAATGCAGAATTCACAATGATAATGATTTTAAAAGACTGGAGAAAAAGACCCTACAGTGCTAGTACAAGGCTGATTTTTGGTCAGTATTTCCTGGAATAGGGCATGGCCAAACTGGAGCATTCCACAGTGCAACCTTTGGGTAAAGATCCTCTCTGATGCTGTAGAGTTCTGCCTGGAGGGCAGAGATGGGACGCTTACTCTGCCAAAAGAATGGCAGCTAGCCAGGACAGGTGGTGGCATGTGGGAACTCTCTCAGCATGAAACCAGTCAGTGGCTATTTGGGGTTATTTATTCATTTGGACTATTTATACCCTGCCCTTCATCCAAAAAGACTCCCAAGATGATTTACAAGTAATTAACTTAACAGTTCCCTGTCCTTGGGCATACAATCTAAGTAAAACATGACATATAAGAAAGGGAATGGCAGTGGGGCAGGGATTATGTCCAGCAGATGCTGGCTGCTCTTCTTTCCCTCAGGCCAGAGCAATGGCAGTTGGGACATGAAGAGAAGGTATCTCACCAGCTGCTGGGCAAAGGCATGATGGAGCTGTACCTGGCTGCTCTTCTCTCCCTCAGAGGCCAGAACAATGGCAGTTGGAACATGAATAATTGGGGAGGATGGCTCTGCTCCCTGGCACCATTTGAGGGCCCCTGTGTTATTGCCTGTTTCAACTGCCCAGATGGACAAAAGTATTGCACAAGGAGTCAATGAATACCTGCTTGTTCAAAATAGTGAAAAGACTTGGGTAACCCATGATTATGCAAGTAAGGTTGCCATGAAGAATTCAGCCATTGATGATGCTGATGTTAATAACGTGTATTTTTTTTTAAAAAATGCCTTGTATCCATACAACTACAGTCCAGTCTGTAATTGTGTTCAAGGGAATAGTCTGTTTACTTCCTTGGAAAGTTCCATCTCCTTCTAGATAGCCCAATGACCTTCACAAACATAAAGAGCCTCCACCATTAGAGCATCATTCTCTTTGGGCTGTGGCGTTATGAGATGATAGCAGGAGAGGCTTTCACAGATGAAAATAATTGTGTGCTTTTGGTATTATTATTTTTGGCAAAGAAGCTTGCGCTTCCAGCCTTCCAGCGTATTACATCATTACACTGTATAATGCATCATAATGATAGAGTGAATGGCGGCAAAGAACTGCCAGCTATTCCTTGGAAGTTGAGAAAGAGGCACATGCATTTTCAGCTTGGGGGTGGGAGGGAAGAAAGCTGCGTATGGCTAAGTGTCTCCCTAGATGAAACAAAGCTGCAATCCCACTTGGCATTCACATTAATTGTGGGCTTGCCAAAAAGGCCAGTTCCATTGGTGTCTAAATTAGCAGAGGATTATTCATCTCTTCTCAGTAACTAAGCGAATCTCCTCTTCACACACTCCCCATGCCACAAAATTTACGCCCGTCTCCTTCTTCATTCCGAATGCATTTCCCTCACCCTATATTTAATGGGAGAAGGGAGAATAAAATTTGCAAGATTTGCATGTTAGGGTTTTTTTCCCCTTAAAGAAAAGCTGAAATGCCCCTCCTACATCAGAGCTAAAATGCAACCAAATAATAGAAGTCTCAGCTTGGAACAGCCACAGCTGGCTGTGTAAAAGAGCAATTTTGCATTAGTCATGAGTTATCGACAACAAGTAGCCTTCTTTTAATTTATCCCCAGTTATGAACCAAATGTGAAGTCAGCATATTAAAAAGTCACAAGATTTGAAATGGAGGTTCTTCTCTTCCCCATGCCCCCAAGTTTATGGGGAATTTCTGGATGGCATGGCTTCCCATGGGAAGATGACCATCTTAAGATGAGCATGCTATTGCTTTCAAGAGACACTGATGTCTTACATATCCTTCCAAATGTTACAGGCTCACTGTGAAGAAACTATACAAAGGGAACTTGCCGCACTTGTAAGACTAACTGTGCGAAAGAAGTTGTAGCATGAACCTTTGTAAACTTGGTCTACATCCTCAGATGCACCGAGTGAACTGTGAAGAAAACAGTATAGGGATGTGTAAAGTGTAGCCAGTGGACACCACTTTTTTGGCCTATGAAGTCCCCCTACCTGTGCCCCTAAGCCTCTCCCTTTCTAAAAATTAGCACTATTTTCAGACAATTTTTGCCCCAAAACTATGCAGAAATCTCCCTTAATGTAAAAGGCAAGCAAGCAAACAAGCCACATGAAAATACCTCCATCTCTTCCAGGACTGAACTACTCCCAATGTCTCTCTTCTCCTTTTCAAAATGGTGATTGGAAATTATGGGGTGCTACTTCCTTTGGCCATTTTGAAAGGGACTGTAGAGGGAAATGGAGGTATTTGGACTTACTCTGTGGGAGTTTAGTCTGCAAAGGGAGGTGGCTTTCCAGAAAAATTGGTCCCCAGTCCCCACACCATTGCCCACCTTGTTATAGAGCCATGCTATTTATCTCACCATTTTATGAATATCAGATCATGCTTGGAGATACCAGGTAAGCAACCTCCTACCCCTGAGATCTGAAAGCCCAAACCTAAGACCAGAGTGTGGGCTCTTCTGAAAACTGGTTAAATAAACCCTGAGATCCAACACTTAGATTGTGTTGCATGAAAGTTCAGTTGCAGTTACACATTCATTATATTAAACAAACTTTATGTTCATAGGACACATTATACAATCAAAATCACATCCAAATGTGCAATCAAATACATAATGAAATGGGTATGTGTATCTCAGTGCATGTGCTCAGATGCACATCCCATGTTCACTCCATGCACGTTTGCATGCATGAAGGCACTTCATAAGCAACTCTGTTTTCACAACTTGAAACTGAGTCAATATATTCTTCATTACATTAACATCTCCAACCATATCTGTCAGGGAATTTATACTTGTATAACATACCAACCAAATTCTGATCATTGTACACTTGTGTCTGTTTGTGTGTGCATTAGAAAGATATTGTGGACTTCCTGCACTAACTGCTAAACAAATATTAGGTATTGCAGATGGCTGCAGTGCTTTGTCCTATGATATAATTGCTAATAGTGTCTTCATAATGTGCACATAGAGCTGTGCATGAGAGATATAGTCATTTCTGTCAATCTGTAATGTGAAAATAGTTAAGCATGTCTTAGAACCTAGCTAGTTTAAGTGACGTTGTTGTGTACCTTCAAATAATTTCCAACTTCTGGTGACCCTGAGGCAAACCTATCATGTGGGTTTCTTGGCACAATTTGTTTAGCGGAGGTTTGCCATTGCCTTCCCTGAGGCTGAGAGGATGTGACTTGCCCAAGATCACTCAGTGGATTTCATGGCTGAGCTGAGAAGTGAACCCTTGTTTCCAGAGCTGTACTCCAACACTCAAACCACTGTCCCATATTGGCTCTCTTAAGTGACATTGCATTTCTTTGTTTTTGTAACACAGAGGAGATCATCACTGTGGCTTCAAACCCACCTTTCATAATGTATTTTCCCCTCTTTCTCTGTTGCTGCTTATCTTGATATTTGTCTTGTAACCTCAGGCTGCATCCTCACCGTATAAATAAACCGTCTGACACCACTGTAACTGCCATGGCATGCAACAACAACAAGAAATATACAAATATTCTAAAATTTGGAATCCCCCCCCCCCCCCCCGATCCAAGACTTTGGGTCCCAACCATTTTTGATTAGACAGACGCAAACTGTATCACATTTTTCAGGGAAATATGTTCCATTTTCCTTTACGCAGCTGTGCATATTGTCTAAGCAGCACAAACATCAAGCCACTGGTGCAAGCATTGAACCTGTTAACATTGTAATGAGCATGGCTAATAAGGAGGATCACTTAGCGCAGTCCTTAACATGTGCTAATCTTCCTCCTAACATATGCAATATTAATAGAAAACTTAATAATATTTTAAGAGGCCTATCATTGCAAATTCCCGTCGTGTGCACCATAATAGAATTGATCAAAATGAATTCATCAGGTATTCATGTAGGTGTCATATGTAGCTCCATAGGTGTTTCAATGCAAATTAGCATTTCTCAGAGGACACTTAAAGTAAAGTGCTCCTGAAAGTTCCCATTACCCATATTGCCAAGATAAGTACATTAAAGATCATCTTCTCACACAGTGCTAATGTATTCCATCTGCATAAGATGTTGCATCTCTCATTTTGGATATCTTCAGAAATATCTGTGGTGATTTCCCCCCATCCCCTCTTTGGAATTTCTGGTACACTGAAAGAAAGATTTTTGCAAGTGCAATTAAAATTACTGGGTTATAGAGCACAATATATCAATATATCTGCTCTAGGCTCTGCTGCTTTCCCTTCTATAATAGCCATCATGTGCAGAGCTGGTCCAAGTCACTTTTCTACCCAAAACAAGGGTGGCTGGTGGATTCTGGGGGCTATAGACCAGGGGTAGGCAATCTTTTTGAGCCGGGGGCCGGGTTGCTGTCCCTCAGACAACTGGGGGGCCGAAGCCAAAAAATAAATAATTAAATAATTTTTTAAAAATGTAAATACATAAATAAACCGGGACAAATGTATGACAACATTTTCAAATGGTGGACACTTTTTTAAAAAAGTGGAGGACATGCAAAAAAAATTTGCTGATTTTAAAAAAAATGTTAATATAAATGCATGTTTCTGAGGCGTCTATAGACAATTACCCCGCTTGCCCCTGTGCGCGAGAGGCCAAAGGCCCCGGCGGCAATCAGCGGCAGGACCAGGCTGGGGCCAGTCCCAAGGCCTTGCCGGGCCGCATCCGGCCCGTGGGCCGCAGGTTGCCTACCCCTGCTATAGACCAATACACTAGATTTTCCAAGCTCTGATCCCTAGCACTTCTGACTCCAACTCAAGACTTACAAGATTTCTTCAAAGAAGAAGATATCCCATCTCTCATTATCCCCTTCTTGACAAATTTCCTGCCTCCCTTGTTTTCCCCTATGAGTTTTTAGGTACTATTCTTTCTGCTTCCCCTTTTTCAGAACACTGTTTCTGTTCATGTTAAGTGTTTTTAGCCCTTTTCCTTAGCCACAACAGCTTCCAGAATGGTTTGTGTAAGACTGACAGAAACAACAAAAAAGAGTCCATGACCATAGATTTACAATTATTATTTTCTTTTTTTAAAATTACAACACAAAAAGAAATTGGGGGAGGAGAGAAGAGGGGAAAAAAAAGCAAACTCATACACCAGTTCTGAAAATAATGAAGCTGTGCCCCTTTTTCTTCATCTCTAATAGTCACTTAGACGAGAGCTTTATTTATTCATTTATTAATGTAAACTGGTTATATCCCACCCCTATATCTGAGCATCTCAGGGCAGCATATAACAAAATCAGAACAATTAAAAATAATAATAAGAATGGTAAAAAAGATTTGTTCCATATTAAACCACATTAACACTATAATATGGGACAATATAAAACCAATCAAAGCAATTTAAGATATGCAATTTAACACATAATACACATGCAAAGTGAATAGCAATCACTTTGATCCCAAAGGCTGTGATAAACAATCCAGGTTTGACTTGGCAACAGAATGACACCAGCACTGATGCCAAGCAGGCCTCAAAGGAGGGTGTTTTCCATTATTTGGGTGCCATAGCACAGAAGGCCCTCTTCCATGCCCTTCAACAGTGTATTGGCCGGCAGATCTCAGTTCTCAAGAAGGCATGTATAAGGCAAAACACTCCTTCAAGTACTGAGGCCACAAGCTTTAAATTTTATCAACAGCCCTTTGAATTTAGACTATAGGCATGTTAGCAGCCAGTGCAATTCCTTTAAAGCAATGTTTGCCAGTCAGTAGTCTAGCTGTTGCAATTTGAACTAGCCGCGGCTTCTGCTGTGGCTCCAAGGGCAGTCCCACGTAGAGTGAATGGCAGTAATCTAATTGAGAAGTAACCACGGCATAGATAACTGTAGCTGAATTATCCTTGTCCAAATAGGTCTGTAGCTGGCAGTCCATGTGAAACCTGCCTCAAGCCATCTGAGCTGCTGCCTCTTTCTCTAATCTTGAAGAATTACTCCTGACCCTTAGCCATTTTATCTTTGGAGGTCTTGTTCCCTTGATGATACTTTGACCCCTTGTTCATTAGCTTATTTGTTTCCTTCACATGCACTAGACTGCAGACCCTGACAACTCTTCTCGATATAAATCTCCATTTATGTTGTTCTGGCCTGCAAAAATGAATAATTTCAAAAGATTTCTCTTTGCTGGATGAGATTATGGGAATTTTTGCGCATTGTTGAAGGGTTGTTTTGGGGTTTGTTTGTTTTTGGCATTTTGGTGCTTTTGAAGGAAAAATTGTGTGCCCACCATGTTATAAACAATGGATTGTGTGCACTGTTTCTGAACAAAACATTTTCTTAAAGAATGTTGATTTTTGTGCAAAAAAGCAAGGGTATTTTGTACAATTTTTATTCCAGAAACAGGAGGAAAACATTGTTTCCTCGACTCTGTGTCTTAATCCATCAAGACATTTTTTTCTCTTTGGGGATAAGATGATATGTATTCTGTATATCTTCATATTTAAGGCATCAGTACTTGGTCATCAACCCATGAATACTTGGTTGTAGGTGTCAGACCTAGATATTTTCTGAAATGTAATGAAGTAATAATAATGGCGATGCACTGTGTAACCATACTCAAGTCTACTAGAAGTAGGCTTCATTGTGTTTCATGGGACCTATTCTGAGGTTAGTGTATCCATGATTGTAGTTACAGCATTTTCTGGTCCAATAGTCATAAATGCAGTCTACTTTGTCTCTACCTCACTCTGAATTGAGACAACAGTGTGATGCAGTGGCTAAAAACAAATAACCCCCCCAACCCCAAAACACCCACAACCAAACATTTCTAGGCTGCCTCAACAGGAGTTCAGACTGAGGGAACTAGTAGTGTCATTCTGTTCTGCACTGATCAGACCAGGGATGCTGTCTCCAGTTCTGGGCACCATGATGCAAGAAGGAAATGGACAATCTGGAAATGTGTTCAGAGAAGGGTCAGCAAGATGATCACTAATCTGCAAACCAAGCATTATGAGGAATGACTTACAGAACTGGGTATTAGTAGGTGAAGAGATCTTGTAGCACCTTTGAGACTGAGCAAAAGAAGTTGTAGCATAAGCTTTCGCAGACGTGGCCTACAGATGCATTGAGCTGAGTATATTTACAGTAATTTGGAGAAAAGAAATCTGAGGCTGCATCTACACTACAGAACTAATGTAGGTTGACACCACTTTAGCTACCATGGCTCAACACTATGGAATTTGGGGATTTGTAGTTTAGTGCAATATTTAGCCTTCTCTGTCAGAGAGCTCTGGTGCCACACCAAACTACAAATGTCAGGATTCCACAAGATGGAATCCATTTCAGTTAAAGTGGTGTCAAACTGCATTATTTCTACAGTGCAGATGCCACTATAGAATCTCATAGTTGGAAGAGCCCATATAATCCTATCTCCTGCTGAAAACTGAGGCTGTTGCCACACTGCAGAAGTAATGCAGTTTGATACCACTTTAATTGCAATGGGTCCATCCTGTGGAATCCTGACATTTGTAGTTGTAGAAACCTCAGGATTCCATAGCATTGAGCCATGGCAGTTAAAGTGGTGTCAAACTGGATTATTTCTGCAATGTGGATGCAGCCAATGCTTTTCAGAATTCCCCTGTTCTTCTGGTTGTACCACACTTCTTGTGTTGGCTTGCTTTTCTCTTCCCTCCTCATCCTTGTTTCCTCTTGTGTTCTGTCTTTTTGGTTGTAAGCCTGCAGGCTGGAGTTCTCTGGGAGCCACTTTGGTTGGACGATAAACTAAAAATGCTTTAGAGAAATAACTGTTACAAAAATGGGGAAAATAATTAGGACTCATTAATGTATGAAGAAATTGATAATGAAGTGCACTTATGCGGAGGGAGGAGAAAGGAAGTGGAAGCTACCTCAGCCCTGTCTTTCCTGAACAAACAATGCTCACTGGGGGGAAAGATCTAGTTAGCCTTCTTTGACTTAGATAAAGCTACAGAGAAATGACAAGTGCCAGTAATTAACAAAGCCTCTTCAACAAGATAACCCGATACGTCTTTGTCTATTCCAATCACCGACGACTCCGATGCAGTGTAAAACGAATGCCCGGATGCCATCAATTCCTGTTAACCTCTCTATAACCGTTCGGTCTTCATGCGCAGGTGATAGATAGATTTTGTCAGTTTATTAAATGGTGACATCTCCCTTGTCATGTGACTCCAATGTGGGGAAGGTTCCCCACCCTTTCAAAGCAAAGTATATTTTAATCATCTCTCTTTTGCTTTATTAACTGACTTCTTCCATTTCCTGAAAATGTCCAAGGGAAGTAGTAGACTTCTAGTGCCAAAGTGTAGCATTTTGTGCCATGGCTCTTGAATAAATGTGACAGTGTTTTAGGGTAGATCTGTTTGTTCATGGAAAGCACATACAGTACATGACATCTGGTTTTTGTTGAGCCGAAGAGAAAAATGCTTTCCAAAGCTTAGAAAAGATATATTTTTGGAGTATAACTCCCAGAATCCCCCAACCAGTGTGACCAGTGACTATATTATCTGGGGAATTTTTCAGAACTGTAGCACCAGCATGGCATAGTGGTTTGACTGTTGGACTGTAACTCTGGAGACCAGGGTTTGATTTCCAGCTCGGACATAAAATCCACTGGGTGACCTTGAGCAAGTTACATGCTCTCAGTCTCAGGGCAGGGCAATAGCAAACCTCCTCTGAACAAATCTTGCCAAGAAAACCCCGTGATAGGTTTCTCTTAGGATTGCCGTAAGTTGGAGACAACTACAATACACGCAACAGTAACAAAGTTCCAAAAAGTAATTTCCAAGTACTATTGAATTAAAAAATATGCCCTCAATCTTATTGATTTTTTTTTTTTTGGTTGCTGTTACAGTGGGCCCTTGGTATCCATTGGGGTTTGGTCCCAGGACCCATGTATTCCCTATGTCAAGCCACCCCTCTAGAGCCTTTGTACCAGCCCTAAGTCAACTTCAGTTTATGGGAATCCTGTGAGCATCAGTCATCAACTGCTCTGCTCAGGTCTTGCAAACCCAGGACTACAGCTTCCATTGATGAATCAATTCAGCTATTGTGTGTCTTCCTCTTTTCCTACTGTGTTCCACTTTACCAAGCAACTTTTTTCCCCATTGAGTCTAATTGTCCCATTATACAGTGTGCCCACGTCATACGTGGGCACACCATACACGGTTTCCAACATATGCCAGAAAATATCCTCCCACACCATAGGCACGAGCCCCATTACTTCTTATTACTTCTTTTCTTACATGGTGTTGGGTGTGTGTGTGTCCGGAATGGATCCACCACATAAGAGAAGGGCCCACTGTATATCCAACGGCTGCCAGTAACAGTTTAGTCATCTTGGTTTTCAGAGAGAGTTCAGGCCTGATATTCATTAGGACTTATTTTTTGACTTTTTAGCTATCAAAAGGGGTTCCTAGAACTATTCTCCAGCAGGGATGGGTGCATGATTGATTGGGGAAATGAGCAAATGGGAAGAGAGCCCACAAAAACCTGTAAAGGTATATTGGTCTTTAGATGCTTGTGATGGATGGGTGGGGGAATTGTAGTTTTGTCTGCAGAAGTGAAGTTGTTAGCTTCCTTTGGTTGCTGAAATAAAGTTTTGCTGTTAACTCTCAGAAGACTGGTTTACTGAAGGGAGTTGGCAGGATCTGACACCATACCTCTGTGGTAAAGTGGATGCCCCCATGCAAAATCCATGGCACTTCCAGGGAGGGATATGGGAGAAACATGACTTTTTGAGAAATAGGAGAGATGCTGCCAGTCAGAGTAGACAATGTGGTGCTAAATGGACTAATAGTCTGGGAGTATAAGGCAATTTCCTGTCTTCCAAAAGTACTTTGTAAAACCTGAAAGCTGCCTCTTAAACAATACCAAGAAGGTTGGTACAATAATAAAGCCACCAATCACACCTCTCACAAAGTACAAACTATCTGTGTCAACATGGGTAGTTCAGCAGTAAGTGGAAATGAGTGTTCGGAGCTTGCTCTGAAGGCACACTCAAATGGGCACACCCACTGTGAACTCCAAATATAGTTCCCCTCTTGCTTTTTGCAAAGGATTTTTGAAAATTATGCCTGCACCCCAAATCTGATTGAGTTGGTAACTTTACTAAACCAACATCCACTGGTATGGAGTTTGGTAGTGACTGTTTTGATGGTAATGAAAGCAAGCCAAACAAGAGCCTTCTTTCCTCTATGAAAGCATGCAGCAGCCTGTGTGGAAATATATGGGTTTGGATAGGGGCCAGCCAAAAACATTTTTCTTCCTGAAAAGGATGAGATTGTGCTGTCCCTCGACGAAACTGCGGAGCCCTACCATTCCATAATAAATTGGTACAGTCAACCCTCTATATCCAGGGATTCTGCACCCAGGGATTCAACCATTCACAACTAGGAAATATTATTAAAAATATTTAAATATTTTAAAAAATATTTCCCCTCCATTCCAAAAAGAAAACCTTGATTTTGCCATTGTATATAAGAGACATCATTTTACTCTTCCACTGAATATAATGGGACAAGGACCTCCATGGATTTTGGTATCCATGAGGGGTCCAGATAACAAATCCCACTGTAGCTGAATATTCTGTGGGCAACACTCTTTGCTACACCTGATGGTAACAGGGAGGCTTAAGGGTTGCCTTAAAATGTTGCCTGAGATGCACAGTTTTGCTTTCATCCAAGAGCCTTCTGCCATCAACCAGAATATTTTAAAGACACCGAAACATCCAGAAAGAGACCCTTTCCTGCTGCATACTTTTCAGTTCTGTTGTAGAATTCATATTACTGAGATTTTGAAAGTAATGAGATGGCAAGAATGCAGCAACACCATTTTTAATGTGACCCAACCCATTTGTTTCATTTCGATATTAAAATATTTCTATGCCATCTTAAATCATGGGGTCTTTGGTGTACTGTTGAAATAAAACTGTATAAACAGAAACCATTCCAGATTTATAACAATAATAGAACAATTTTGACAGGCAAAAAATGTAATTGAAAATTTAAAAAGTTAAAAAAGCTGAGACACCTAAAACAGTTAATGCATTCCTTTCAACAGTCTTAATTTTGCAGCAATCTTTTGTCTTCCCACTTGTTCAACTATGTTTAAAATGTCCTAGTTTCTTTCTTCCTACTTCTCCCATCATCCTCACACTACACTGGTACCCCGGGTTACGAAATTAATTCGTTCCGCTATTTCTTTCGTAAGCCGAAAATTTCGTAACCCGAAACGCTTTTCCCATTGAGAATAACTAATGCGTTCCAAGACCTCAGACTGAACCTGCAAGTCAAAACAAAGGCACAATAGAGGCCTATTAAGCTAAGTACCCTACAATACAAGTTGCCTGAGGCACTAAAGAGCTTAACAATGACTGGCAGGTCCATTCTAAAGTTTCTAAAGGATAAAGAAAAAAAAGGTTTTTTCTTATCTTTGATGGTTCTGGCTTCTCAGAGTCAGGCAGGAGGAGGGGGAGCTCTCAAATCATCACAGCCATGAGCAAAGCAACCAACCCCAAGGTGACACTCTCTGGCATCACACCCATGACCAAAGCAACCCCATGGTCACACTCTATGGCCCACATTAAAGCCAGGCCAGACTTGCAAAACTCACATCCCACATCCCACACTCTCAAATCATCACACCCATGACCATAGAACCCCAAATCTAAAAAACCAACCCCATGGGCACACTCTATGGCCCACATCAAAGCCAGGCCAGACTTGCAAAACTCACATCCCACATCCCACACTCTCAAATCATCACACCCATGACCAAAGAACTCCAGAACACAAACCCATAGGCCAGAAACCCCAAATCTGAACATGCAACCCCATGGTCAGGCCCATTCTAAAGGATAAAGAAAAAAAGTGTTGCTGGTCTTGGCATCTCAGAGTGAGGCAGGGGAAGGAGGAGGAGAACCTGCTCTCAAATCATCACAGCCATGACCAAAGCAACCCCAAATCTAAAAAGCAACCACACTCTATGGCCCACATCAAATCAAGGCCAGACTTTCAAAAGTCACACCCCACACTCTCAAATCATCACACCCATGACCAAAGAACCCCAGAACTCAAACCCAAAGGCCAAAAACCCAAAATCTGAACATGCAACCCCATGGTCAGTCCCATTCTAAAGGATAAAGAAAAAAAGTGTTTTTCTTACCTTTGCTGGTCTTGGCATCTGGTCCTGGCATGTCGGAGTGAGGCAGGAGGAGGAGGAGGAGGAGGAGGAGGAGAGGGGCAGCCCAAAAAGCCAAATTTAAACCAATTCAAACAATTTAACCACTTCAGCCAATTTATCCAATTCAAGCAATTTAACCACTTCAGCCAATTTATCCAATTCAAGCAATTTAACCAAATCAGCCAATTTAGCCAATGCCACCAATTTAACAAAGTTAACCAATTTAAAAAAAAAATTTGGTGTTTTTTTTAAGGGTCACCTTTTTTTTAAGGGTCACCTTTTGCCTTCTTGGATGACGGTTCTCCCTCTCTAGTGAAGAACTGGTCCAAGGATGTCTGCCTTTGCCGGCCCTTAAGCAGGTTCTTAAAATGGCTAAGGCAGACATTATCGAAATGGGCAATGGCATGGCTGGTCAGCACCTGCTCAGGGTGGTGCTTCTCCACAAAGGAAGCCACATTGTGGAATTGCCTCAGAATGTCTTTAATGTCTGCCGTTGGCAAAGATGCCCCCGCAGCCTCCTCCTGCTGGCCCCTGTCGAAATGGAGCACGTCCTCATCCACGGCAGAGTGTTGCATCGCCGCCAAGGCCTTGAGGTCCTCTGTTGTCAGGTCCTCGTTGTGCTCCTCGAGGAGTTCCTCCACGTCGTCGTTGTCCACCTCGAGTCCCAGGGACCTTGCGATGGATACGATCTCGTGCACCTCTTCTTCTTCACCTGGCTCAGCACCCTCGGCCTGCAACCCTTCCAGGGAAGAAGCATCAGGCCACAGCTTCCTCCATGCAGCAATCAGGTTGCGCCTGGTGATCGCCTGCCAGGCCAAGTCCACCATCTTCAAGCACACCACGATGTCAAAATGCTGCTTCCAGAACTCACGAAGGGTCAGCTGTGTGCTCTCCGTCACATCGAAGCAACGCTTGAACAGGTGCTTGGTGTAGACCTTCTTGAAGTTGGCGATCACCTGCTGGTCCATGGGTTGCAAGAGGGAGGTGGTGTTGGGTGGCAGAAACTGGACCTTGATGAAGGAGAACTCCGCGAGGATGTCCTTCTCCAGGCCATGCGGGTGCGCAGGAGCATTGTCCAAGAGGAGGAGGCACTTCAAGGGCAAATCCTCTTCCTCCAGGTACCGCTTCACTGTCGGGGCGAAGACGCTGTTGATCCACTCGACGAAAAGGAGGCGTGTGACCCATGCGCGGCCATTGGAGCGCCACATCACTGGCAACCTGTCCTTCTGGATGTTGTGTGCCTTGAAGGCCCTTGGATTCTCGGAGTGGTACACCAACAGGGGCTTGACCTTGCAGTCCCCGCTGGCATTGGCACACAACGCAAGTGTGAAGCGGTCCTTCATAGGCTTGTGGCCGGGCTGTCTCCTCTCCTCCTGGCTGATGTAGGTGCGGCGAGGCATCTTCTTCCAGAAGAGGCCCGTCTCGTCGCAGTTGAAGACTTGCTGCGGGACGTAGCCTTCCTCCTCCACCATGGCCTTGAATGCGACGACGAAGGCTTCGGCGGCCTGGTGGTCTGCGCTGGACGCCTCGCCGTGACGGACGACAGAGTGGATCCCGGTCCTCTTCTTGAACCTGTCGAACCAGCCACGTGATGCTTTGAAGTCCAGGGTGGCTGGCTCCTCCTGCGAAGAAGTTCCTTCGCCTGCCTCCTTGCTGGCCAGGTCTTCGTAGATGGCGGTGGCCTTCTCGCAGATGACCGCGGTGGTCATGGTGTCCCCGACTCGCTCCTTTTCCTTGATCCAGAGGAGAAGCAGGCGCTCCATCTCCTCGTGCCTCGGTGTCCTCTGCTTGGCGATGGTCGTCACGCCTTTCGCTGGAGCCACAACAGCTCTGATGGCCTCCTTTTGCTTGAGGACAGTGCCAATCGTCGAAGGGTTGCGTCCATACTCCTTGGCAATGTCCACCAAGCGCACGCCCCTCTCGTGCTTGGCAATGATGTCCTTCTTGTCCTCCAAGGACAAGGGAGCCCTCTTCTTCTTCTCACCGCTTGGCTTGGGAGCCATAGCTCAAGCCTAAAAAGGACAAAAGGCACAGGCAATGAGCAAAAGCCACAATTGGAAACCACCCCCACCCCCATGGTCACACTCTCTGGCCCAAACTTGCAAAAGTCCCACCCCACACTCTCAAATCATCACAGCCATGGCCAAAGAACCCCAGAACACAAACCCATAGGCCAACTTTTGAAAAAAACTTTGGAAAGCCACACTCCACACTTAGAAAACAGCAGAGCCATAGAAGAAAGCAACCCAGCATCCCCAAACCAGAAAATGCAAGCCTATGGTGAGACTCTCTGTCCCACATGGGACCATTTAAAAACCACAACATCCACACTTGAAAACAGGCAGAGCCATAGAAGAAGCAAAGCAAACCCAGCATCCCCAAATCGAAATGCACAGCTCTGCGTGAGCCTCTCTGTCCCACATGGGAGCCAAAGGAACAACTCTTTGAAAGCCACAGTCCACCACTTTGAAAACAGCAGAGCCCATAGAAGAACGCAACCCAGCATCCCCCAAATCAGAAAAACAAGCCTATGGTGAGGCTCTCCGTCCCCACATGGAGCCAAGTGATAAAACTTTTGATAGCCCACAGTCCACACTTTTGAACACAGATCAGCCATAGAAGAAAGCAACCCCGACATCCCCAAATCAGAAAACAGCAGCCATGGTGAGGCTCTCTGTCCCACATGGGAGCACGACAAACTTTGAAAGCCACAGTCCCCCTTTGAAACACAGCGAGCCATAGAAGCAAGCAACCCAGCATCCCCCAATCAGAAAAAGCAAGCCTATGTGAGGCTCTCTGTCCCCCAATCATGGGGACGCAAAGGAAAACTTTAAAGCACAGGCCACCTTGAACACAGCCGAGCCATAGAGACAGCAACCCAGCATCCCAAATCAGAAAAAGCAAGCCTATGTGAGGCTCTCTGTCCCACATGGGACTGCCAAGGAAAACTTTTGCAAGACCACCGTCCCACACTTTGAAAAAGCACGCAGCCATAGGAAGAAAGCAACCCCCAGCATCCACAATTCAGAAAAAGCACCGATGGTGAGACTCTCTTCCCACATGGGACCAGGAAGGAAACTTTTAAAAGCCAACTCCACACTTTGAAAACAAGCACCACAGAATAAAGGCAACCCCACGCGCAAATATCAAGAAAAGCAAGCATATGGTGATACTCGCTGTCCCCACAGGGGACCAAGGAAAAACTTTTTGAACCACACTCACAACTTGAAACACAGACAGCCATGAAGAATCAAAGCAGCAAATGAGCCCATCAGCCCAATTAAGAGCATGCCACCCCGAAAAGGGAAAAAAAAACCCCAAAAAAATCAAGGCAGCACATCCAGGCAGATCCACACATACAGCATGTCACCCTAAAAGGGAAAAAACCCGCAGAAAAAGATCAAGTCAAGCACATCCCAGGCCATAATTCCACACATTAAAGCATGTCACCCCTTAAAGGGAAAAAACCCCAGAAAAATCAGAAGCACAGCCAGGCCTAAGCCACACAGTAAGCAGGAACCTAAAAGGAAAAAAGCCCCAGAAAAATCAAGCAAAGTCACACATCCAGGCTCATAATCCACACATTGAGCATGGACCCTAAAAGGGAAAAACACCAAAAACCCCAGAAAATCAAGCAAGCACATCCAGGCCATAATCCCACATAGGCATGAACCATAAAGGGAAAAAACCCCAAGAAAATCAAGCAAGCAAATCCAGGCCATAATCCGAAACATTAGATCAAATTGAACCCTAAAAGGGAAAAAGACCCATAAAAATCAAGCAGCACTCCAGTCCATAATCCACACGTTACAACATAAAGCATGTCACCCTAAAAGGGAAAAAAACCCCAGAAAAATCAAGCAAGGCACATCAGGCCATAATCCCAACATTAAAGCAGTCACCCTAAATGGAAAAAAAAAACCCGAAAATCAAGCAAGCGTACATCCAGGGCCATAATCCACACATTACAGGCAGTCAACCCTAAAAAGAAAAAAAACCCAAAAAATCAAAAGCAGCACTCAAGGCCATAATCCACACATTAAGAGCATGTCACCCTAAAAAGGGAAAAAAACCACCCCACCCAGAAAAATCAAGCAAGCACATTCCAGGCATATCCACGACATTACGCATGTCCCACCCTTAAGGGAAAAAAACCACAGAAAGAAACAGAGGCAAAGCACATCAAGGCCATAATCCACACATTAGAGCATGGCACCCTAAAAGAAAAAAAAACCCCAAAAAATCAAGCAAGCACATCAAGGCCATAATCC
>NC_056522.1:11576174-11585250 GCF_019175285.1 Sceloporus undulatus
CCAAATCAGAGCATGCCAGTAGCAAAACCCACAATTCACACTTTGAAAAAAAAAACAACAACAACCCAGCACCCCACAGCAAAAGCATGGTCACACTGTCTCACCCCAGTCCACCCCACAAGAAGAAGGTAAAAATCCATCAACCTACCGGTAGAGAAATTGCTGATCGCCGGTCTTGATCCGAAGATATGGCAAAAGCCACAAAAATTCCAAAGGCAGAAGGCCAGGAAAAGTCCGAACCTCGAGTGCAACCAAGTTAGAGCTCCAAAGAGACTCTTTCTCAGCAGTCCACAGGGCCAGACAAAGGGGGCAGATCAATGGAAGCCGGCTTTTATTTCTCAAGGCAAGCCACCCCCCCCAATTTCGTTAGCCAATCCAATTGATTGGCTTGATTTCGCAAGCCAATCACTGCTGCTAACGAAATTCAAAATTCGCGCCAAAGCTAACCCTAACCGTTAGCCCTGGAAATCCCTGGAAAGCCAGTAGATGCACTTTGCATCATTTGAATTTCGCGCCGAAAAGAATTTCGTAACCCGAAAAATCTTTCGTAACCCGAAACAGTTTTTTCCAAGCCGCGAATTTCGTATCCCGAAAAATTCGTAACCCGATCATTTCGTATCCCGGGGTACCAGTGTACATTGCTGCAAACTGAATTCAAAGTGCAGAAGTAGTGCGTATTCATTTAGCTCTGTTGGGAGGAAGAAGACTGGAAGAGTCAGAATCTTGCATTTCCCAGTAGTCTCAGGCAAAAAGAAACTGCTGCATTATCTCATAGCTTGTGTGCTATTCTTCATTAATAACTTTTGCTGTCTTGACCACACTCTGGTGTTGCTATATTCTGTTTTCCATTTATGAAAGGTCAGAAGGTATTTGGGCATAGCCTTAAAAAGTGAATTAGGTCCCTGAGGTTTGAATAAAAAAAACATGTTTTGACTTCGCACTGAAAAGAAAACAACATTGTCAGCCATCAGACCTCTAAGAGGACAACATTCCACATCTGATGTGTGGGATCCCTTCCTATACGTAAGGTCAAAGAAATATTGACCCAATCTCCACTACTAAAAAAAGACCTGTCTAAAGCACCAAGCTTCCCAGGATCTGCTCGCTGAGGTGGCCTAGCTCTACCTAAAGGCAGTAGGGTTGCCAGGGCAGGAGTATCCCAGGCCTTGAGACCCAGGAATGACCCTTTGTGATATCAACAGGAGTTGGGTGCTGGTACTGTCATTAACCATGATAATGACATGGTTATAAGCTAAATCTGCATTGCAGAACTAATGCAGTTTGACACAGCTTTAACTGCCATGGCTCAATGCTATAGAATTCTGGGATCTGTAGTATCTTGTAGTCCCAGTGCTCTCTGAGAGAGGAGGCTAAATGGCTCCCAAACCTACAAATCCCAGAATTCCATAGCACTGAGCCATGGCAGTTAAAGTGGTGTCGAAATGCATTAGTTCAGTAGTGCAGGTGAGACTACAGTCACACAAAGTATCCATCCAAATCAAAACCACCAAATGAGGACAACAGATGTCTCCACACATTTTTCAAGGCAGTGCTCTTGCCCTGAGTTTCATTCTGCTCACTCTGAAGGCTGGAGAAGAGGGGTCAGGTCCTGAGACTCAAGGCTGGACTTTGAGATCTAGGAATCCTAAAGAGTTGGGATGTTTCTGTGTATGGATGAGAAACTCAATAGATGTTCTAATTGAGTCCAGCAGGTCACCAGTTGTACAAGCTAGTAGGAAACGGTTATAAAATAATTGTCCAGGTTGTGTGGTGTAGTCTATGTTTTCAACAGTGACTTCAATGCTGGACAATCATCTAGTTCTTGTGGAACACAACACACTCCTCAACACCCACCTCTTTCTACTGTGGGAAGACGAGAGCATTGAGAGGAGCATCTCACCTCGGGGAGACCTTCTCTGATATTTCTCCTCTCCTTTTTAACTCCCCACCTTCCTTATTGTGCCAGCTTCACATGTATAATACTCTATACAGCTGAAGAAAAGATGTCCTATTATTTGCAATTATTCCTTAATTTGGCCAATAAGAGAGGTTACTGCTGTTGAAAAGAATGAGTAAAAGCAGATTTGAAGGCCCCAAGTGCTGGTAATAAAGTTTTAAAGGAGCCCAAATGATGAAAAATAAGCCCAGCAATGAAGGCTTGAGATATTTAAAAGAATGAAGAAGATGTAATGGCAAGGGAGGAAAATGCTAGAGCAGGGAAGATTTTTATTAACTAGACCCCAAACCATTCATAAGGGTTTATGGTTTTTCATTGTGGTAAAGAAATCATGTCATTTTGGCTTGCTATTGTTATGTTCAGGGTTGGAAAAAGCAAATAAGTAGGTTTTAAATAAACAACAACTCCAAATTCTGTGTTTATTTTGATTTAATCTGGTTTTTTACATTCATGCATTAATGAAAAAATTTGAATCCTGATTTTTATATTAATACTGCAAAACATTATTTTATGTATTAGAAAACTTTATCAACCATGTTTTAATGCTTTCTAACATTAAAAACTAGGCTTTGATATGATCAGTAACACTGGGAATTATGTTGACAAGTTGGTAGCCTACATATAAGACAATAGGACTATTGCCAATATAGGACTAAATCAAAAAATTAAACAGTAAAATGAAGTTCAGATGTTATGGTCCCTAGCTTACATAATAATTGTTCTTTAAAAAGTACTCTTTTACGGTAACTTATTTTGGTTGATCTTATGTTAATTGACAGGTGTGCTTCTGAATGGCATTTCTTGCGCTATAAAATAAAGTGATTAAAAAGAAGCAACTGGCACTGAATATTGATCTGACCATGAACAATTGCCAATAAATGGTTAAAGTTAAAACGTTTAGATTCAAACAGTTCCAGTAAAAGGGTTGGAAAATAGTAATGATAGCCAGATTTTTTTTTAAAAAAAACAAATGAATGAAAAAAGAGTGGCTTTTTAAAATAGTTATTTGGTTTCAATCATGATTTAAAACAATTTGGTTAAACCAATATTTAAACCAAACTGGTTTGAACCAGCCGACCCTGGTTATGTTTCTTCAAGGTGGTGACCCAATCCCTTGGTTTTCCTGGCAAGATTTGTTCAGAGAATTTATTCCTCTGAGGCTGAAAAGGTATGACTTGTCCAGTGTCACCCAGGGAATGAACAGGGATTTGAACCTCAACTTTCCAAAGCCCTAGTCCAACTGTTAAACCACTAGCTATGCTGGCTCTCACTAAACTATTGTGAAGAGAAATGCTGAGCTAGTTGAAACTGTGGTCTGACTGGGCAGGGATCTTTTTTGGGGCTAGTTTCAACCAGATTAGTAGTGAGAATAGCAGTAGCAATTCTACTAAATGAACTAGGAATACTAGCCAATGGTTGTAATACTAGTTGCAGCTGCAAAATTAGTAATAGCACTACCAAAAGTAATAGAAGTCAGAGTAATAAGAAGAGTAGCAGTTGTAACAATAAAAATGGTGCTGATCGTATTAATGATATGGATAGTTATTTTTAGCAGCAGCTGCAATATTGTGTTGAAAGGCATCAGCTATGCTGTACATAAACTAGAAATGCAGAGAATTTTGAGATAAGACACAAGATTATGTCCCACTGAGGGAATAAAATGAGCAAAAAGCTCTCTAGTCCATATTATCAAGCTATTTTTGCATTAGAGATATTCTCAAAATTGCATGGAAAATGCTATTACATCCATTTGTTTGTCTGCTTCATATCCCATGCCATCAGTCCTTTTTTTTCTTTTTAAAAAGATGCTATATTTTGTAATATATAATGGAATCTGTCGCTGAAGCTATGCTCAAGGTTTGAACAAATTGTGGTAGCCTATTAGCTTTTTCTTTTTTCTTTTTAAATGGTATCCTTTATTCTTGAACTGGAGGATTTATGGCAACAGGGGAGGAAAGGTCTAGGAAAAGTAGTGAAAAGTCTAGGACTCTCAAATCATCCAAGATTTGCATGATGATAAGGAGCTCCGTATGTTTTAATTAGTACAGTAAGCAAATTAAAATGAAGCCCATGAAAAGATGGGGTTGGACATTGTTAATTTCACGCCAGTATTGAGGAATGGTGCCACATCTTTCTGCAGGTGTTTTCTTGTTAATACCCATGTTTTTTCTGGAATAAAAGGTTTACTCTTTGCAACACATAAGACTTGTTCACTGATCTCCTGGAGAAAATAGTAGTTCTTGACAGTCAGACAGAAGTGGCATCATTCAAACCTTCATTAATTGGGTCCTGTCTGCATGGGCCAAATTAAATATCTTCCCCTCATTCTCACCACAACAAGTCTGGATGAGTAAGAGCTCAATCCATGTTTCTGGTGAGAACTGACCAGATGACATCTGGCCAGTTCAGCACCAAACCCAGTGTGTAACACCCTTAATATGCTTTTTAAAAACTCCCATTTTGCTATGGATCATCTGACATCACATCCAGCCTGGCTGAGGACTCAGGGAAGGACTCTGACTCTGGCCCTAGCTCTGCCCTAAGAGCTCCAGCAGAGGCTGTGGCTCCAGTATACAACCAGGAGCCAAACCTCCAGGCAGTAGGGCCTTCTAGTAATGTGGGCATGGAGGAGGAGGAGGAGGACAAGGAAGATCACATACCTACCTTCAGTCAGAGAAGATCTGAAAGAGCACCCCTCCAGCACTTGAGGAGGCTTTATGCAAAATGCCAACTCATCAAACACCACCTGCACTAATGAGGACTGATGATAAAAGCCTGGGAAGGACACCAAAGCTTTTGTCAGAAGTTATCTGCATTCCCTGGTGAAAGCACTCTGTTTTCTGACTCTTGGGGGCGGGACAGACCGCCCCAAAAGGGCAACCTGCTGGTGACCTTTTTCCCTCTGGAGGGACGCCACAGCCACCAGACTGCGCAGTGTCCATCTGAAGGAAAAAGAACCCAGAAAAATGGGTTCTTCTTGTGCAGCTGGGTGGATGTAACGAGACTACCAATGGTGCACTCGTTAAGTAAGCGATGTGTGTCAACATGCGGACGCTGCACGTCGCTTACGTCACAATGGCAGCGCCTGTATGGATGGGATGCCAGCATTATAGTGCCGCTGCACCATGCTAGGGTTAGGGACCGTGCAGTTGCCACGCAGTCCCTAACCCCAAAATCGATGCCAGCACAGCACATTTGGGTCATCTGCTTCAGCCCCTGGTTTGTCTTCTCGGCTTGGACCTTTGATTCTCAGACTGCCTGACCATCTTGCTTATCTGGAACCCTTGACCTTTTTGGAATGCTTGATGGCACCCTTGGCTTGACTATTTGGCTTGCACCCTGACTGACCACGGACCTTGTTATTGGACTCTGCCTTTATTTGTAAGTCTGCTCTTCGAGGTTTGCTTTGAATCCACCAGCTCTGTGAACAGTTTCTTTGTTTTCGGGACTGGTTGTCAGCTGCTGGCTGCTTATCTGGACATCCGGGAAGATGTGGAGCCCTCCATTGCAAAGTTGGGCAGCTGTTTAGAATGTGTCCCCTTGTGCCACCTACTGCCGCAGCCACTGGCACAAATCTCTTGCTCTGAGGTGGCCAGTCATGTAACTGAGGCTGGGTGCCTTGATCTCACTTCAGGGTGAAAAGACCTGCATTGGTAGTGATAACGCTGGATGGCTGTGAATACAAACAGCTGCCTGGTGTCTCAATGGAGGTCTTGTCATGTGGGGAGGTCAGATCAGCTCTGAGGCCAGGATACTCCAGACTGCCACCAGAGTAATGTGGCCATTGCAGATGGGACGTTCCTTTCATCAATGGGAAAAATAGACTTAGCCTAGGAAAGATTAAACTACCAACCCTTATCTCTCAGTTACCCCCTGTACACACCAGCCTTAAAGACTGGGTTGGGGGCAGATTTGGGGCATAGCATCTACAGGATGGATGTCCTGGCTCTTCCCGCAGGGCAGTGTGACACTGCATGCTACACCGCATGGCACATGGCATCGTGGCAGTCTTTTGGCACTGCATCCGCACAATGCAGTGCTGAAAGAGTGCCATAAAGCCATGCCACTGCAGCTGTTGCACCCTGGAAAAGCCAGATCTGGGCCGCAGAGTGTGATTCTCATGGCAAAAATGGAGCCACCTGCAGGCTGCACAGTCCTGAAGGCTCCACAGTTTCTTAGATGTTTATCACATTATGCTCTTAAAGAGGTACTATTCCAGTGTGACTCCTCTAGCAGCCTCCTGTTGCATGCTGGGATTGGCAGTTTTAAGGAGTTGAACTTCTCTGCCTGAGAATTCTAAATACCCCTCCTTAAAACTGCCAATCCCAGCATGCAACAGGAGGCAGCTAGAGGAGTCACACTGGAATAGTACCTCTTTAAGAGCTCGTCTGATAAACACCTTAGTCTCAAAGGTGTGATAGGATCCCAACACAAACAACAAAACAAAAAACCCACCATGATTTGTCCTGAAGTCAAAATGAGGCTCCCAGCAATGATCACATGGCTAGGTTCCTAGTCCTGATCTCAGTGTATGTGACCTTTGGCAACAGCAGCAGGACAGCGGGACATATGGGTGAACAGCTGTCTGACATCATGAAAAATGTCATGACATGGGCATCTTGGGGCAACCCCAGGGCTAGAATATTCTGGGATGTTCCCGTAGTATTCTGGCCCATGCAAACACCACCCTGGTTTAAGAATAAATAATTTTGAATGATGGGAAGAGTCGAAAGCAGGATGAGAAAAAAGGAAACCCACATCTAGCAGATCAGAATTCAAATTCCCATTTGGCTATGGAAACTCCTTGGGTTATCTTGGGTAAGTCACACACTCTCAGCTTCAGAGGAAGGCCATGGCAGACCTCCCTCAAATCTTTTTTTTTTTAAAACCCATCCTAAGAGATGCCATAAATCAAAAAGAACAACAGCAATAACAACAACAACATTGCAGATGGATCGATTCAAAGAAGGAAGCCACGGGTATGAGTTTGCAAGAGTTTGGCAGTGATGCTGATGACAAGGACACTTGGAAGTTCCTTACTGATAGGGTTGCCATAAACTGAAGTCTACTTGACAGGGCATAACAACAACCTGAGGCTTGGAAGTGCCCTTTTAAAGAATTTCACCAGGTTTCATAGAATTCAGAGACATAGAATATGTCTAGAATATCAGTATACAAAAGGATCTTGCAGCACCTTTGGGACTAGCTGTACGAAAGAAGTTGTAACCTAAATTTTTGTAGGCTTCCTCAGATACATGGAGCTGAGTATATTTAATCTGGAGAAAAGAAGACTGGGGCTATATCTACACTGCAGTACTAATGCAGTTTGACACCAGTTTAACTGCCATGTTGCCATGCTATGGAATTCTGGGATTTGTAGTTTGGTAACGTATTTAGCCTTCTCTGTCAGAGAGCTTTGGTGCCACAACAAACTACAAATCCCAGGATTACATAAAATGGAGCCATGTCAAACTGTATGCATAAACCATGAATGACTTAATAAGAGCTTGTGATTTCTGTTACCCTTTGTGGTATTTACTGTTTTGTGGCTTATTGGTTCTTGCTCTTTTTTGTCCATCCGGATGCTTTTCCACTGCTCTGTTTGAATTTATGCTAATCTGCTTTGTGGATCTTTTTTTAGGTGAAAGACTAGCATGTTAACACCCTGCAAGGGAATAGCAGAGGTCTCTGACTAGCGTCGGCTGGAAACAAAACACTTGGTTAGATGGCCTTGAGGTCTCATCCTCTGAGGCATTTCTTGTATAGGTTTCTGTGTATGTTTTCCCATCTACGTGTTAAGTGACTATGGCCATACCTTTTTCCTCCTCCATACGTATTATTTCATTATTATTTTTCCATGCTCAATTATAGACCCAGTCTGTATATGTTAAACAGCTGTATCAGAATGCAGCTTGACTCACTTCCAAACTAAAGGCCTTTTTTCTCTTTAAAAAAGGGGGGCACTGGGTGGGGGAAACGGAGCTGTTCAATAATTTTAAATGACTCTACATGGTGCATTGCAATTTAGAATTATTGGAGTGCTTCAAATTTTTATAAGCCCTTGAATTTGGAAGTGATCAAAGTTCTGGGCATACTCAGTGCTAAGCAATTTAAAATTATAAGAGCTGTCAAATTTTTATATAAGCACTTCAGTTGGAAAAAAGTTTGGGAGTTCTGAGCATGTGCAAAAAAAGAAAAAAGGAAAGCAATTTAAATGATTCAAGTACTTCAACTTTTTCCCTTTTTACCACCTTGATTTTGTAAGGGTTTCCTCTCCTTCTTCTTCTCTTCCCCTGCCACCGCAGACCCCAACTTTTGATAGGCACCACTAACAATGATGTCTTCTTTGGAAAACATCATCATATAAGAAGACATTTAGTCTCACCAATGAAATCATTGTTTAAACAGTGAAAAATCTTTATTGATGTTGCTAGAGTTTCCAGAACATCCAGAGCATCCTATATATTAGTCAGGAGAGCAAAAATGTCACCCTCTTGTTCTCTGAACGGCATTGAAACAAAGGGAAGGTAATGGGGGGAGAATGGGGAAGATTTGGGTCTTGATACTCTTGGCTGTATCCAGGACTCAGGACCTCCGTCTGAATCCAGCAATATCATTCTAGGTCACTCCAGATGATTGCTTTATAAAGTGGTCAATAGTATTTATCAGGAAAGTAATGCCATCTGATTCTATGTTTTGCCGCCTTCTTTCCTTTCCAAAAAAAATCATGTGGTTGGACTTGAGATATTATTTGTTGTTGTTATTGTTGTGTAAGTCATTTTTCACTTATGGTGGGTTTTTTTTTGGCAGGATGTGTTCAGAGGACATTTGCCATTGCCTTCCCCTGAGGCTGAGAGAATGTGACTTGCTCAGGGTCACCCAGTGGGTTCATGGCTGAGCTGGGAATTGAACCCTGGTCTCCAGAGTCCTAGTCCAATGCTCAAATCATTATAGCTCACTGGGTCTCTTAGATATCATACACTTAAGATGAGATTTTCCATGTATCCATAATCCATTATTTTACTGGTCCTATACATGCTGATAAATAACCAAGGTAAATAAACAATGGATTATTATTATTATTATTATTATTATTATTATTATTATTATTATTATTAT
>NC_056522.1:11585260-11586261 GCF_019175285.1 Sceloporus undulatus
CTAATATGTCTTTCTCCCAATATAGGGGACTCAAGGTGGCGAACAGTGGATTTAAAACAATACAATTTCAAAAGAGTACAATGCTAAAATGGATAAATGTAAAATTTAAAAAGCAATTTTAAAAGTTTAAACAATTACAGTTTAAAGCCAAATCAACACACTTTCCACCCTTTGCTTATGAAATAGCCTCTGGAAGCTTACAAGTTCTATTCAAGACCCACTGGGTTCTATCTAGCTCTCACAATGGTCTCTAGATCTATCTGTTGCTTTTAAAATCTTGTGGGATTGTGCTGTATATATGATGTTAAGGCTACACATCCTGTGGCACAATGTCATGATGAGTGTGGGGAAAATCATTTTATGAAGACATAACACTATAAAATCCATAATGCAATTCAACTGTGAACAAAATAAAAGCTACAGATAGATCTAGAAACCATTGTGAATATGAGGGCTGCACCATTTAGCTGTTTTATTGGTGAAATGTATTATTTAAGACCATTTTAACTGACTCAACATGCTCTTCCCCTTTATTTGGTTAGCATATGTTACAATAAATTCCGTTAAAAAACAACAACCCAGGCGTACTGGTAAAAAGCACAGGTAACAAGCAGTAACTTAAAAGAGATGTTCCCTCCTGTGTGATCAGGAAGACATCTTTGCTAAGACAGCATTTGCTGTGCCACATGCATCTCATCTAAAAATAAAGGAAGTATGCTTCCCCCCCCCCCCTTAAAGATTTACTGTTTTTCCATCTCATCGGTGAATGAATGCCAGATTAATATAGTTACTGACCCAAATTTATATAATTTATTGAGTAAGGTAAATGCGTGCACTCAGAATTGTACTTTTCTGCTTTGAAAGTGTGATCTGAGGCTTTGGCTTGTGCTGATATTACTGGGGTATTATCCTCTAAGCCACATCTGGCATTAGCATGTGCTATCCTGAAGCAGCCATCATGCAGTGGTGGTTTGAATGCTGGACTAGGACTCTAGAACATT
>NC_056522.1:11586361-11586481 GCF_019175285.1 Sceloporus undulatus
CAGCGGGGTTGCTGGGCAACCCTGGGGCCTCGCTGCCCTCCTCCTCCTCCCCTGCGCATGGCCGCACGGAGGAAAAGGAAGGCAGCGAGGCCTGGTGCGGAGGAGGCTGCAGGGAGGCGG
>NC_056522.1:11586881-11597601 GCF_019175285.1 Sceloporus undulatus
TTTCCCTCGCCGCTTGGCCTTCGCTCCCTGCCGCGATCGCCAGGGAAAATGTAGGACAGAATTTTCAAATGTAGGACACATTTTTGTGTGTCCTACATTTGAAAATTTTGTCCTACATTTTTCCCGGTTTTGAGGTCCGGCGCTATGGCAACCCTATGTTTACTTAATGCAGGCCCCAAAACCAGAATTGGGAGCAGATCATCTTCACGACCTCTGCACCCATTTCAGTGTTTCCTCCCCTTAACCCAGATGTAAAAACATGGCCTTTCTTCCAAGTTTTCAGCTTTCTTCATAGTGATAGTAGGTGACTGACTACCTACATGGTATCTGTGAGCTGCCCAGAACTGTCACTGTGGGCATCAGACCATGATGCCCAGTGTCGATAAAATGGCTGGGCACCTCCGTGTGATATCAATGGTGACACTGGGCAACAAGTGGGCATTGCATGAGAAGATAACCATTGCTGAGAGAGTCATGGTGGGGAAGAACACAGGTAAAGGAGGGAATTTGCGGCTAGAATACCGCCAGGGGCAGCCTGAAGTATTCTGGCCGGTGAAGACCAGCCCTAGGGACTTGGAGTTTAAGTCTCTGCTCAGTCGTGGAAACTCACCTGATGACCTTGGGCAAGTTACACTCACTTAACCTTATAGGAAGGCAATGGCAAACTACCTCTCAATAAATCTTGCCTAGGATAGGGTCACCATAAGTCAGAGTCAACATGAAGATGCACAACAACTACTACTGTCAAGCAGTTTGGCAGAGCTTTGGTACTTTGGCAGGACCTGCTGTTCACACTTGCTTGCATCCTTGCTCCATATTAAATTACTTTTCTTGTTCTTTGATTAGCTCTCACCAGCTAGGTTTATTCAGTGTCCATTAAACAACACCTTATTAAAGCAGCCCTCATCCACCAACTCACCCTCAGTCCTCAAAGCCAGCGCTTGCCCTTCTTGGAAATATTGGAAAGGAATGGAAGTTCAACTCTGTTTTTCCCCAAAATGGAATTTTGGCCTTAGAGAAAGGTGTGGAGCACTTGCACCTTGGTGTGGACTCTCTGCACCTTGCTTTCAGAAAGATTTGTGCTCTCTGGTGTCTTCTGGAAGCATAATTCTCACTTAGGGATTGTGGTGGTGTGCTGGGAGGGCTGGAGGAGACTTGGAGTAGCATGGGGACCGCAGAGGTGGACCACATGTGGAGCACAGGCTCCATGATATCCAGAGGAATGTGGCCAGGATAGTAAAAGGACTGGAAGCCTGTAAGGAATAGTTGAGGGAGTTTGGAATATTTACCTTGGGGAAGATAGAGTTTGTCTACATCAGTGAAAAATGCTGCATTTGCCCTGCCCCCAAAGCCAGTGCTGGCAGTCCTTATGATGTACGGCTAACTTTGAAGGGGATCCATGTTTTTTTACCCATAACCTAACTTGGCTCTGAATTAAGCAAAATCAGAGACAAGCCCAGTGGTTCCAGGAAACTCTGGAGTGACCTTGAGTCCAATTCAGTCTGGTCCAGTTGTCCACATGCCAAGAGGTACACTATCTCCCTTCCCTGGGATACAGTGCAATGAAAGAGGATGCTTTCTTTTTGCAGCCGCCACAGACACTTCCTCACAGGGGGGAGCTCCTTGTGAGAGCCTGGTTGTCTCTGTTGCTTCTGCTGTGGTCCCCTCCTTGTTGATTATATGGTGGTGTGCCCCATCCTGACCTCAGTAGAAATGTTGCCACTGGCCAGGCTCTTGTTGGCTGCTGCTTGGACAGCGTGGCTAAAGTTGCAATGAGCCAGCAGGGCCAATGTGCTATTGGCCTGGCTGGCCCACTTGCACAATGATGTGCTGATTTGCCCTGGTGTATGTGCATCATGGTTGACTGGGGGCCATTCCAGGACATAGTCCTCCAGACTAGGGCATGGAGAAATGAATAGCAATAGCATTTTCATTTCTATACTGCTTCATATTGAATTAAGCACTCTCTAAGTGGTTAGCCAATTGCCCCCAACAAGCTCGTTACTTATTTTACTGATCTATGGAAGGGTGAGTCAATCTGGAGCCCTCTGGGATTGAACTCACAATGTTGTGACTGCAGTAATGGCACTTAACCGCTGCACCACCAGGGCTCCTGAATGCAAACTACAGGAAAAGAGTTTCCACCTAAACCTTAGGAAGAACTTCCTGACATTAAACAGTGTTTGACAGTGGAATATGCTGTCCCAGAGTGTGGTGGGGTCTCTTTCTTTGAGGGTCTTTAAACAGAGGCTAGATGGCCATCTGTCAGGGGTGCTTTGATTGTGTTTTCCTGCATGGCAGGGGGATGGAGTGGATGGCCCTTGGGGTCTCTTCCAGCTCTATGGTTCTATGATTGGCACCAGATTAAGCAGCTGGTGTAGATGTGCAGTAAGAAATGATATGATAGACATCTTGAATATACATATGGAAGATAGAAGAAATTTGTTCTTTGCTGCTCCAGCAGATTGTACCTCACCAATGGATTCAAATTATAGTAATGTTTCTGACTAAATATTTAGAAGTAACTTCCTAGTGGTAACAGTTGTTCCACAGTGGAATAGATGATATCAGAAGATGGTAGACTCTCCTTTGTTGCTGATTTTAAAAAAAGAAGTTGGATGGCCATCTCTCAGGATGCTATAACAGTAGATTCCTGCACTGATAAGAAATTGTCATTGGGATCCTTTCCAACTCTACGATTCTGTGACATGAAAATAATGGTCCAAAACTGTCAGAACTGTTGAGAGTCCTGCTGTTACGTCGGCTGTCAGCTGTTGCCACCACTATGCCAAGCACTGCCCACTAGTGAAGAGCGTGCACCACTGGACATATTTTTGACTCTCCCCAAAACACAAATGGCTGTAACAAAGACATCCATGAGAACTGCTTTTCACCCAGAAGCATAATATTGTACATGGGATCCTGAGAAAATGTAATTTCCTTGTAACTGAGCTGCTATCTTGAAGGCATCCTCCAACAACAGTGAAACAAGGGTTGCATCTTATTCATGTTGCAATGTGTTGCCTGTAGAGATTCTCAGAAAATCAAAGCATATATGATACTGCTGTAGGTTGCTGGATAATGTTTTCTTGAATGCAGGTTGAAGGCCTTGCTGCAGGGTCAAAGTGATTCTACCTTTATTCTGCTAATGGAAATGTATTCATCTCTCCAGCCAATTTGGTCCTCATTCTGAAATCAGGCCAGTATATGAAATACCACCTGATTGAGGAAATATTAATAGCAGTGCACTCGTAAAGTGCTAAGGTGAGAGGTGCCTGCCAGCAGGGGTTTAGCCTTCAGCCAAATAACATTTTTGAATAAAAGCCAGACATAGAATTAAAGAAGAGCAAAGGTGGGTCACAGGTAAAATTCAAAAGACGATACGTAATAATTGGTTTGAAAGTAGAAGACTTGTTAATCATATAGTCAGAAGGGTGGGAAATGGATATATATGGAACTTAAGAGGCTGCCTACTGCCAAATCAGAGGTTTTACCCATTTAGGCCCAGTATTTTCTACTATGATTGGCAGCAACCCATTTTTTGGGGTGGAGGGCACCAATATTTTTGGATTTCAGTCCCAGAATCCCCAAATCAGCCACTTGCTTGGGGGTTCTATGCACTCCAGTAACTTTTCTGGGGTGTAGCAAATACTCTCCAGGATACAGGGATTCCCATGCCTAGGAATGGACTGGGCATGTTTAAGCACTTGCGTGGTTTAAGCTGTTTCAGCACCATCATATGTTGAATCCTGAGCCAGTGTTGTTAGTGGTTTGAGTGTTCGACTAGGACACTGGGAGACCAGAGTTTAAATCCTCACTCAGCCATAGAAACCTACTGGGTAACTGTGGACAAGTCATGGTCTCTCAGCCTCAAAGGAAGGCAAGGGCAACCCCCCTCTGAACAAATTCTGCAAAGAAAACCCCATAATCATAAATCAAAAAGGCATACAAAAGCAGCAACAACAACAGTGCTTTGACTCCTGTGACACAACCTGTCAACTGTGTGCTTGCTTTGTTTACCTGCCTTAATTACAGTCTGCCTTACTTTTTATAATGGAACTCAAGATGGTATATGTGGTAATTTTGGAAGGCCATTTAAACCTGGCTTGGCTAGCTTTAGCAAGGTTGTCCATCCCATTGCATGTAAGGAAACTATGGAAATTTTTTTCACAAGAGGTAGTGATGACTGCCACATTGGATGACCTCCAAAGGGACTTGGACTTCAAAGTCACGGAAGACAAAACTGCTGATGGCTCTTAATTATGAAAATAATCTACTGTATTCAGTGTCAGAGGCAGTATGGCTATGATCCCTCAAGACATGTGCAGAATGTGGACTGCTCAACACACACAGTTCTATGCCTGTTCAGGTAGTTGCCAGGTTCGATGTTGTTATCCATCTACAGAAGGGGAGGGGATGATGGAGATAAACGGCTAGGTAATGGGGAATGCTTTCCATCTCTGCTGTAGTTCATTATAGAGAGGAGAGGGCCAGTGACCACATTCCTATGACCCTCTCTCTCTCTAGTGAACGCAAGAAGATGAGAGACAGTCCTTGCCATTGGTTTGATGGCCTCCCTCCTTTCTCCCTCACCTCTTTCCTCCTCTACCGCCTTTGCACCTAATTCAAAACTTCTTCTCCTTTTATACACATTCTCTAGGCCTTGTAGGATCACATAGTGACCCCACAGGGCCTAGAAAATGTTGGTGGAAGGAGAAAAAGTTTTGAATTAGGAGCAAAGGGCTAGAGGACATGCATGTATCCAAAGCACATGTCTGTTACCAACAGGATTCCAACTCCCATCTCTGAATATCAACTTCTAGGGAACATGAGTGGGAGTGTGATGTTGGCTTCATATCCTGTATGTGGGCTATGGTTGGCCACCATGGGAACAGACTGTGGCACCAGATGAGCTATTAATTTCTTGTGCTAAGGTTCATCTTGTGTCCTTACATGCCTTCAGATCATTATTTGTTTACTTACTTATTTGATTTGTATCCAAACTTTCTCTGTCAGGGTAAGCTGACATTAGGAATCTAATTCTTTATTATTTTTTGTTCACAAAGGGAGCAAAGAGTGGTTTTAGCAATGTTCTTCTACCTGCAAGAAAGTCTTCAAAAAGTGCATTTTTGAAAGACACAAGTTCAGAAGTTCTGTGGGGGTATTGGTGCCTTCAAGTTGCCTGTTGACCTATGGAGACTCCATGGTTTTTTTAGGCAAGAAATCCTTCAGAGGTCATTTTGCCAGTTCCTTCCTCAGTCTGAAATATAGCCTATAGCACCCGGTATTCATTGGTGGCCTGACCCTAACCAGGGCTGAACCTACTTAGCTCCCAAGATCAGACTGGATCTGGTGCTTTTAGGGTATTTGGGGAAATAATTTTTTTTTCTGTGCAGAAAATAGAGTTTTCTGAGCATGTGCGTGCACACACACACACAAACCACCATTAATTTTGCAAAGTATAAGTGTGTAGGATGGCACCATAGCAGTTAAAGCAGTGTCAAATTGCAGTGTAGATGCGCCCTTCAATTCAGATATTCAGTAGAGGTGCCAGGCCTGGACTACCCCAGGCCCTGAAATTTCAGGACCAAAACCTGAGCTCTAGGGACAAACATTTGTGCTGTTGCAGGAGGTGATGCTATAAGGGAAAATCCCTAGTAATAAAATTATTATTATTATAGTTTATTTTGATAGCACTGTAAATATACACAGCACTGTATATACAAATTATCAAATCAATAAAAATGAAACCTGCCAGTGGCATACAATCTACAAAATACGAATAAACAATAGGTAATAATATAAAATAGTATTGGTTAAAATAAGCAGGCAACAATTAAAAACAACATCAACTATCCAATCAAAAATCAGATAGATAATCACACAGTGTCTGGGAAGGCTCCCCTGAACAGGATAGTCTTCAACTCAGATTTAAAAGTGGTCAAAGAAGTGATGACCCATGTTCGTGGAGGAAGAAGGTTCCAGGAGTGAGGGGCAGCAAGTGAGAAGGGATGAATCCTAGGCTGGGACAATAGACCTTGACTCGTACGAATGGGAATGTACAGAGAAAGAAGTTCAGATAAATAAAGAGGGGCCAGCCCATGCAGGGCTTTAAAGGTCAACGACAGAAGCTTATACTGAATACGGAAGGAAAAGGGGAGCCAGTGAAGGGATGATAGATAATAAAGGAGAAACATGGTCAAAGCGGCAAGAGGATGTACATTAACCATGTTACATTAAGCATCAATTGCAGTTGCAGACTATGTCATTCAAAATTTTGAAAGTCTCACCAAATCTAAATAATGAGGAGCACACATACACACACACACACATACATATATACAGTTTTTCTAAGGCAGCCTTCTCACCCTGAGATTCCCCCCCCCCTTATCCTAAGAACTAAGGAAGAGGGATCAGGCTGTGAGAGATGGGGACCCTAAGCTCAACATATTTGAACATTGTGCAAGGTGATTTCTTTTCCACTTCAGCGTTGGCATCACAGTCCTTAAGATGGACACTTCTGCCACCTTCCTTCGACCTCCCCATCAGTTCCTTTCAGACATTTTTTTCCTCAGCCATGACACCCTCCCTCCCCCATTTTAAAAAACAATATTCATGCTAATGTTGACAGGCTCTCCCACAACACACACACACACAGGCGGACAGGCACACTCTGTCCAGCCTTTGTTGCATTGTGCAAGCCAAATAGAATGTGAGGTGAGCTTGTCTCGGCAGATGAAAGATGGCAAGAAATTGGTGCTTGGGGACCACTGTCTTGGTGACATTGCCTCGGCAGCCTTTTCTTCCCATCTTCCCCTCTCCCTCTCATTCTCTCTGAAATGGTCTGTGCCTCCAGTAATTTACATAATACTCTTCTGACACCTTTACTTTAGTCATCAATCACAGTAGCTTCTCCCAGTCTATCTTTTGTCTGAGCATGTCTCGTCTTTATCTGGCAATGCACAAAAGATTAATTTCTCAGTTTTCCCCCTCCACCCCCTTTCCCCCCTTCTTTCTTTCCTTGTGAGATACAAAGCTCATGAAATGACAGAAGCAAGATAATGAAAACAACAATGCAAGCATTTTTTTTTTTTTTTTTTTTTTGTTCTTGCAGGTTGGATCTCAAGATACCTTTTTTTAACCTCATTGTGGGCCATCTGTCTTAGGAGGGGGACAAAAAGGTCCATTCTGGTAGGTGTGTGTCCCTGTGTGTTTTAATTCCATTTCAAACAGTACCTGGGAAAGATATTGATGTGATAGGGGTGCGTAGGGAGAGAATCTTATATTTGAGTGAGGTCAGAAAGGGGGGATGCAAACAAGGAAGGAAGGAAGGAAGGAAGCAGACAGAAAGAGAGAGAGAGATTTCATGGAGAGTGTAAGGGTTTTGTTCCTAGTTATCTCTCAGTTAGTATTAATCATGATGTATAAAACAAAACTGATGGCATTTAGTTGACACAGGATGCAGCTACACTGTAGAAATAATGCAGTTTGCCACCACTTTAACTGCCATAGCTCCAACCTATAGAATCCTGGGATTTGTAGTTTTGCGGGCAGAGAAGGCTGAAGACCATGTAAAACCACAAATCCTAGGATTTCCTAGGATGGCACTACAGCACTTAAAGTGGTGTCAAACTGCATTATTTCTGCAGAGTAAATTCACCCAAATATGTGCATCTCAGGGCAGCTTACAAATAGCATTAAAACAGGTTAAGCAGGTGAATGAAAAGATAATGAGTTTAAACTGATTTAAATATGTAGAAGTTTTAAAATCTATATGTAACAGTCTTTGGGTTGAATTTACATCGCCCAAAGGCTTTGAGAAACATCCAGGTTTTAATTTGGCACCTAAATGACATACATGTCGGTGCTAGTTGGGTTTCGAGTGGGAGAGCATTCCACAATTGTGGTGCCACTGCTGAAAAGGCTCTCTCCCATGTCCTTACAATGCATTGACCTCATTGTTGGGACATGGAGAAGGTCCCCCCCCCTCCCATTAGACCTTAATCCCTTGGCAGGCACATATGGGAAGAGGTGCTCCCTCAAATACTGAGGTCTCAAGCCATTCCTCACAACACAAGCCTTCAGACTGGAAATATCTTGACAGGCAGTACAGTACAATTCTTTGAAGACTGCATCCCACCACGGCACAGTAGTTTGAGCATAGGACTATGATTCTGGAGACCAGGGTTAGATTCTCACATCATCTGTGAAACCCACTGGGTTACTTTGGGCAAGTTACATGCTCTCAGTCTCAAGGCAATGGAGAAGAGAAGGTTAAAGGGTGATATGATAGCCCTGTTTAAATACTTGAAGGGATGTCATATTGAGGAGGGAGCTAGCTTGTTTTCTGCTGCTCCAGAGACTATGACCCGGAGCAGTGGATTCAAGCTACAGGAAAAGAGATTCCACCTCAACATTAGGAGGAACTTCCTGACAGTAAGGGCTGTTTGACAGTGGAACAAACTCCCTCAGAGTGTAGTGGAGTCTCCTTCATTGGAGGTCTTTAAACAGAGGCTGGATGGCCATCTGTCGAGGATGCTTTGATTTAGATTTCCTGAATGGCAGGGGGTTGGACTGGATGGTCCTTGCGGTCTCTTCCAACTTTATGATTCTATGGCGCATTCCGGACGGGCCCTAAGGGGCGCCGTCGTTACGCGTGAGGGGCGGCACTTCCTGACACCCCTTGCCCCTCGCACGTAACAAGTATGTCAAAATGGCGGCACTGCATACAGATTGGCGCCGCCATTTTGATGTCACGGATGTGCAACGTCCGGACGTCGTGCGCCAGAAGTGGTGCCGTGAGTGCGCGCCTCGTGCCTTGCGGCGCCTCTTCCAGGGCACAGGAAGAAGCAACATTTTGGTGCTTCTTTCTTGCTGTGCCCGGGAACCGCACGGTTTGGCTGCTGTGGTTCCCGGATGCACCAACCGGCAGCAGCGCGAGACCGCCCGTTTTGGACGGTCTGTAACGCGCCAAAGATTCTATAGGTAACTTGGAACAGCTACCCTCTGTTAGCCTGACCTATTTTTCAAAGCAGCTGTGAAGTGTAGATCATGGTACACCTGGTTAGTATTGGATTGGGACTTGGAGGATCAATGTACAAGTCTCTATTAATCCATGAGATACTTTTTGTTACCTTAGCCAGTTATTTTTGAATTCATCTATCTCACAGGATTCTAAAGGTTAAAATGGAAAAGGGAAAAAGTTGTAAATAATTCCATAAACTCACTGGAGGAACGGAAGAATATCAAATATAAAGTGTATATTATTATGTAAAAATGTCTGCCACAGACTAAATTTCTTGGACATGAAGTGCATTACAAAAAGATGAGGACTGGAATCCTGTTGGTGACACACCTAGGTTTAAACTCCTGTGATATCGGTGTATGAGACTTAGCATGGCATAATAGTTTGAGTGTTGGAATACAACTCTGGAGACCAGGGTTTGATTTTCAGCTTGGCCATGAAACTGGGTGAATGACCTTGGGCATGTCACATTCTCTCAGCTTCAAGGGAAGGCAATGGCAAACCTCCTTTGAACAAATCTTGTCAAGAAAACCCCATGACATGGTCACCTTTTGTTGTTGTCGTTATTCACCCTTGTGTTGGTCATGACCCATGGCGACCCACCTGAGGGTTGACGTCAGTGGGATTTGAAGGCACACCACAACCACAAAATCATCTATGTATGTCCTTTTAAGGTCAGTGCAGAAGGAAGTATCCAGTACCTCCTTTGTGCAATGACCTATACTATACTATACTATACTATACTATACTAATTTTATTATATTTCTTACTCACTTTTCTCTGTGGATCAAGGTAGGGAACCTCAGCAAAAAACATGACATGACACATAACATTAAATGACCATATAAAACCAATATATTAATATCCATCAATAAATATGTTAAAAACTATCATTTAAAAATAATGTGGATAGGCATGCCAGAAGAGACTGGTCTTTACTACTGATTTAAACTCAGTGTCCTGAGTTGATGGATCTCTTCCAGCTAGGGATGTAAAGAATATTCTCCAAAATTCGAAAATTAGGAGAAATATACCTAATTCGACAATTTCTATAACATTTTAGAGAGAAAAATTCTGAGCAGTTCTCGATCAATGAGTAAGAATTTTGATTGCTAGTCATTTCGAAATGAAAGGGAGAGAAGAAACCTTCATCTGACTCTCGATGGCCACTATTTGCATATTTTGTGTAAGAAAAGCTACCATTCATCCTGGAGGCTATTTCCTTTGTTAGGGTGATTTGCTCCAACTTTGCTTAATCACAGCTTTGCTTTGAAAAACAAAAGATAACAAAAGGTGAGGCTTCTGCCCTTTATGCCATGCTCTGACATTCAAATTCTCACAGAAGAGAATAACTTGAAATCTCAAAACTTAGCAGGAAAGGTCTTGGCCACAGTTTTTTGGAGTAAGACAGGTATTTTGATGATAAAAAAATGACTAATCACTTTGATGAAATACAGTTACATCACTATGATCTGGAGACTACCTTGCAGTGGAGACATTGATTTGGGTTCTCCAAGGCCAAGAAATTCAAGTACACACACACACACACACACACACTGCAAAATAAACGTAGGTTTGCCTTAGCATCACCTTGAGAGAGCTGGGGAGAGAGGTTTGTCATGCCCTGCCTCTGAGGCTAAGAGAATTATTATTATTATTATTATTATTATTATTATTATTATTATTATTATTATT
>NC_056522.1:11597611-11620416 GCF_019175285.1 Sceloporus undulatus
TCATGACCTCTTAGCATCACCATGGGAGAAGTGCAGAGAGAGAGGGCAGGGAAATGTCTAACAATTTGTAAGCTGCTCTGATAGCACCACAGACTGCTGGGAACTGCAGTCTAATAAGGCTGCACACTGCAGAAATAATCCAGTTCGACAATACTTTAATGCTATGGAAACTCCTGGGATTTGTAGTATGTTGTGCCACCAGAGCTCTCTGACAAAGAAGGCTAAATGTCTCACAAAACTACAATACCCAGATATTGTTGTTGTTGTTGTTGTTGTTGTTGTTTTCTTATATCCCTGGCACAGACTCTCAGCCTCAAAGGGAGGCACTGCCCCCCCCCCCAACAAGCCTTGCATGCCAGGAGAGTCCTAAAAGTCACAACACACGACAACAGCCATGTTTCCAAGAGGTCATGGGGAAAGGGAGCTCAGGGCTTGGATGGCCATAGGAGCCCTCTGGGAGGCCTTGGGCAAGTCACACTCTCTGGGTCTCAGAGAAAGACACTGGCATGTCCTCATTGCAAGAGCCCTCCACAAAACCCACAACCCCCCCTTCTTGCCACGTTTTGCCAGGGTCCTCCCAAAGCACTGAGAGTGCCCACCAGAAGGCAACAAACATCAACAGCCAAGTGGGTCACACTGTCTCATCAGGATGACACTGGAAGATGGGACAAACCGAGGGTTTTATTGGCATAAAGAGGAGTTTTGTCATGGGATGCCCCTGAAGCTGAGATAGTGTGACCCTCACAGATGAGAAGGGGAGGGGTCGGGTGCCAAGTGGCAATGCTCTTCTGCCAAGCAGGAATCCTCAATTAGGAGCAGAGTAGGGTGTGATGGCAAGAATTCTGCCATGAATAAAACCTACCATGAAGGAATACCTAGGAGTTGGAGTTGAAGCTGAGAGGATGTGACTTGCCCAAGGTCAGCCAATGAATTTCTATGGTGAACTGGGAGGATCCCAGCTCAGCCATGTAAATCCACAGGGTGACATTGGATAAGTCACACTCTCTCATTCCTGGAAATTCTGCACTCTCCTTGCCAATAATAATAATAATAATAATAATAATAATAATAATAATAATAATTTATGCCCAGCTCTTCAGCCAAAAGGCTATCAGAGCAGCTTACAAATTACTAGATATTTCCCTGCCCTCAGGCTTGCAATCTAAAGGGACAAGAGACAAAAGGAGAAGTGAATGGCAGGGGAAAAGTTCAGCAGATCGTCATTCTCCCACATTCTCTTTTGTGAGGGTCACATTCTCTCAGCCTCAGAGGCAAGACATGACCAACTCTCTCTCTCTGCACCTCTCTCATGGTGATGCTAAGGTCATGCAATAATAATAATAATAATAATAATAATAATAATATCCCTTACCCAAAATACTGAGGACTAGATGTATTTTGGAGTTTTTCAGAGTTTGGTATATTTTTACACAGTATGTCTAATGGGATATAATGGGAGATGGGATCCATGTATGTCTCATATGCATCTCATAGACATAGACTGAAGGTAATTTAATGCACAATATTTTTAAAATAATGTTGTGCTTCTGCACACTGAGCTGATAATTTAGGTTTCAGAAGTCCAGAGAAAGGAGACTCAGAGACTCTACTCTGGACATTTCTCCTGAGAATGGACTCATGTTTTCAAAAACAGTCATTTCTGGATTTTTGCAACAACAAAAAAGAGGAGCACCACAGACTGCTGGGAACTGCAGTCTAATAAGGCTATAGTATATCTTTCTACAATGTAGATGGACGCCTCCATTACTGACTGGGAGTTCCTGCATGGCAGAATGGGGTTGGATTGGATCAGGGCCATTCTTGGGGTCTCTCCCAACTCTATGATTCCATGATTCTATAGCACTCTGAGCCTACTGTGATTTTAATTGTTTTTAAATGTATAAAGGTATAAAGTCTTATACTGCAAGCCATGCACCGGTGGACTATTGCACTATAATTTTTTATTGATTGATTTTATACCCTGCCTTTCTCCCAAAATAGGATTCTCTTAAAGGGGTTTGTTTATTATAAAAAGAAAGGAACGTATAATGGCTTGGAATTAAAAATTATGGTTGGTAGGTAGATAGATAGATAGATAGATAGGTAGATAGGTAGGTAGGTAGGTAGGTAGGTCTTGGAATTAAAAAGTGTGTGTGTGTGTGTGTGTGTGTGTCTTAAAATTAAAAATCCCTCTTGGAAGTGGGAATGAAATGTGTGGATGCAGCCTGGGTTCTTAACTCAGCTCAGAAGTTGGAATACAGTGTCTCAAAGCATGAGCAGAGTGCCTCTGAGCATGAACAGAGTGGCTGCCGCTCATTGCTCGAGCAGCTGCACTTTGCTTGATCGAGATGAATTTATCTGATGTAAACACCTTCAGAGGAAGGACTCAGTTTGCATCTGCACTGAAAAAATAATCCAGCTGGCCACTTTAACTGCCCTTGGCTCCATGTTGTGAAATGCTGGGATTTGTAGTTTGTTGTGGAACCTGACAGATGACTCAACAGGTCCTCAAAACTACAGATCCCAAGATTCCATAGCACGAAGCCATAACGGAAGTTAAAGTGGTGCCATCAAGGTGTCAAGGGTAAACGCTCGACCCTCTTTTTGTGTCTTGGGGGGGGCTCTTAGCCTCTCAAAATGGTGGCACTTAGTCTTGACCCCCCTTCCCAAAATCCTGGCTACGTCCCTGGTGGGTCACACTGTCTCAGCTTGAGGGGCATCCCATGGCAAAACTCCTCTTTATGCCAAGAAAACCCTCGGTTTGTCCCATCTTCCAGTGCCATCCTGATGTTGAACAGAGGTCAGACTAGATGTCCTCTAGGACATGCTACTAGAGAGGTCCCTTCCTCACCACTACTCCCTTCTCCTTTTGTGTTGTGTCTTGTTAGATTGTTAGCGTGAGGGCAGGGAACCGTCCGATTAAAAAGATTGTATGTACTGCACTGTGTAAATTTGCAGTGCTTTATAAACAAAGGTTAATAATAATAATAATAATAATAATAATAATAATAATAATAATGATACATGTCCTCTAGTATGCCATGTATTCCTATGTATTACTTCATAGCAGAAGGGGGTTGGACTGGATAGTCCTTGAGGGTCCCCTCAACTCTAGCATTTCTTGTTGGGACTGTTTATTTGTTGACACTGGGCTTTTTTTGCCTTTTGTGTGTGTGCCTTCAGGTTTTTTAAGCATAGGAATGTTCTTTAAACCTCTGCCAAACTTCCTTTTGAGATGGTAATTGAGTTTGAAATGCAAAGTAATTAGCGTAATTATTCGCCTTGTCTTTTATTGTCATTCAGAGAAATCTGTGAAAAATATTTCGCTGGCTGCTGAAAGGGAGAGAAGAAATCACCCTTTGGAAGGGAGATTTGTGGAACGAATATTTTTTAAAAAAGTTCTCCTCAAGCTCTCAGTTAACGAGAAGAAAAACATGGGTTTCTCTAATCACTACTTCCAGCCAGTCATTCCACCATCTGGGGGCAGTTGAAGAAAATGTCCTCAGAGTAACAGTCAACCTAGGTTTGGCTGACCGAGGTAGATGTCTCGGACCTGAGTGTATGGGGCGGATTATACGCAGGTAACTTCAACCAAAACCATGTAAACTATGCAGACATCTTGTGCACATGCAGTAAATCTCATCTGCTTGAGCACATCCCCATGACATTTAGTAGCTAAGAAAATCAAGGATATCCAAGCAATATCTGGATGTGCTTTTTTGCCAGATACAAAGATGTCATCCTCTCAGACATCTGGTGTTTATGGTTGGGCAGAATGTGTCTTGCAGGCATGGGCAGCAAGTGTCCTAAGGGACAGTTTCTCCTTAGGGATGCTGCTAAAGGGAAGTCAATCCTGTCCAGTTCATGCATAGGTAACACAAAAGGATGAAGGGAGATAGAGGGGCAATGTCTCAGCTAGTCCAGAGATTATTACACAAAAGTCAGTAGTCCAGATACCCCAAACCTAAAAGGGATGAGACACAAAGTAATTGAATATAGTCTGTCCAGGGGTCAGGAATTCCAGGAAACAGGAATACCAAAAGTATGGCTGGTCAAAGAGGTTGAATGGTGGGGAACAACAAGGATTCCCTTCACCTGCTAGGAGATTTAGTGAAGGCTGCCTCTGGAAACAGCATATTTTGCACAGAGAACAATACTTCTGCTCAAAAGTATTGTTTTGCAACCATGTACAAAATTTGCACAGAATAAGTCCTGAATTTGGAATAGGCTTCAAAATCTTTGTGTACTGTACTGTGCATCTGTACTGTAGAAGTAATGCAGTGTGACACTACTTTAAGTGCTGTAGCTCCTTCCTATGGAATCCTCATATTTGTTATTTTGGAAAGTCTCTAGGCTTCTCTACCACAGAAAGCTGGTGCCTTACCAAACTTCAAAGCCCAGGATTCTGTAGGATGGATCCATGACAATTAAAGTGCTGTCAAACTGCATTATTTCTACAGTGTACATGCACCCTTGCTCGCAGTAGGAGGAAAATTGCTAAAACTACTTGTTGCTTCCTTTGAGGAAAATATTAGCCCCCTCCCCCCAAAAAAACCAACCATCCCTGTTTCCAGCACAGGTTTGTTCCATTGCTGCATGAACTGGTAAATATTTCTGGAACACCTGATACATTTTCACACATAGCCAGTGTTTTGCATACCCTTCGGACTTACAGGTGTATAACACCAGCTCAGAACTATTATAGAATTGATCATGAAAATGCCATTTGATTTTTTCTTATTGTTTTGAAAAATAAAACAAACATATATACACACCAACACAGAAGAGAAAAATACAATTATTACTTATACATATGTGTATTAGAAAACACACTAGCAATAAATGCAATAAAGACTTCTAGCTTTCTTCTGCAATAATGTAACCCTCCACATTTCCTTTTATCATATATAGCCAAGCATTTTGAAAGGGAAAAAAAAATACCTAGGCTTTTCTAATCCACAAACTATGATCTTAGCTTTAAACTAACACAGTATTCTTATTTCATCTACTATAACATCAGTTACTAAAACCTATTTACCCTCCCTCTGATAAATGTATTCTATAAATAATTTCCATTATTTTTTTTTTAAAAAAGCATTTATAGATCTTTTTCTAATCAGATGTGTCAGTTTTTTTCATCTCTGCAATTTCCATATTTTATTTTTCAGCCATTCATAGGTATTTGGTATTTTGGGACATTTCCGATACTTTGCGTAACCTAATCTAACTGCCAATACTATGTGCCAAAGAATCTTTCCATGTTCTTTTTCAAATTTTATGCTTTCATCAAAAATTCCTAAAAAAAAGTTTTGGATTCTCTGACAATTTTAACTTCAGTATTTTCTGCATTTGTGATTTAATAGCGGTCCTTTTCTTTCTTTCTTTCTTTCTTTCTTTCTTTCTTTCTTTCTTTCTTTCTTTCTTTCACTTCTGCCTTGTATGGGGAAAATGAGCCTGCTTTTTTTTGAGCATTCCCAGCAATTGTTATTTGCTCTTTCATATATTTTTACCAATTTCACTGGAGTTTGGTGCCAATGATGTATCATTTCAGAGCAGTGGGGTTGAGGACTGCATGAGATGACAATCTGGTGGGGTGGTAACAACAACAACAACAATAGCAACAATTTTGCACTTGCCTCTCCCCATGGATCGAGGCAGGGAACAACAACAATTAACAACCAACATCAACGTCAGTTTAAACACTTCAGTTAAAATACACATCAGTTTTAAAAGATAAATAAGATATACTCATATTAAAACAATCCACATTTAAAACTCATCATTTAAAATTCACAATTTAAAAATCATCTGGGTAAGCTGACTGGAAGAGGCTGGTCTTTAATGCTGCCTTGAGTCCCTATATTGGGAGAAAGGTGGGATATAATAATAATAATGCTGTTAGAAATGTGGACAGTATACTCAGCTGTTGACTGTCTTCTGGCAAATCATTCCACATTCTAGGGGTGGCTGAAAAAAGTCTTTGGGCTGACTGTGGCCAACCTAGTCTTGACTGACTAAAGTAAATGTCTGCCAGAGGTAACTTGAACTCAAACCATGTAGGGCTTTAAAGATAATAACCAACATTTTGTACCATGCCTGGAAACTAATTGGCGGTGCATCCAGTGGCACTGGGAGAGTGAGAAAGAGTGCCATCTCCCTTTCTTGCTCACCCAGAAGCCACTTCAGACCCTGGTGGTGCAGTGGTTAAATGCCTGTACTGCAGCCACTCACTCAAAACCATCAGGTTGTGAATTCAATACCAGCCAGGGGCTCAAGCTGGACTCAGGCTTGCATCCTTCCAAGGTTGCTAAAATGAGTACCAAATTGTTGGGGGCAATTAGCTTACACTTTGTAAACCACTTAGGGAGTGCTTAAGTGCATGGATAAGCGGTATAGAAATGTACTTGCTATTGCTATTGAATAAGTTACCCAGTGGCCACAGAACTGCCCCCTGGCAGTAGTCACTGCTGAGGAGGTGGTGACTTCCATTATTGGTCTGGTATAGCTGCTTGCCCAGCAGTCATGCCAGACCCTAAATGGGGTGTACCAGGACCCACACCCCAACAGTGGTCTGACTTGGTAGCAGGAAGTGAAAGAGGCACCAGGGGAGGGTGGGATAGTATGCCACCCTCAACCCTTTCTGGGCATCTGCACCAGATGACACCAACTGGAGTGAAAACATTGTATCATTTTAGAAAGATTATTATTTTTCATTTACTTACATTAATTAATTTTATTGCTATGCCCCTTTTCTCCTAAACTGGACCCAAGGTGGCTCAGAAAAGATACTAATGAAAATGCCATCTGAATTTAAAATGATATTGTCCTCATACAGAGAAACAACAAAAACCACATGAACTAGAAGCATTTTGATGGTTTTTTTAAAAAAATCTCTACATTCATTGGATTTCTTTTGTTGTAGAGAAACTGGAAGGAGGACCATATAAAGCCTACCTGGTATATGGGGAACTTAAGGACAAAATAGGTAGGGAAAAATTAAACAGCCTGGTTCTTGGTGAGAAGCTTTGTCTGAAAGACTGTCCAACTCAAGAGTGGATTGAGGAACTGGACAGATAAAATGCATAGCAGGTGGTTGTTAGTCTAAACTAGAATAGACTTAAAGAATCCTGTTGATTTAATGGTTGTACTAAACAGTGGGGCTAAATAATAGGATCTAGGCCCCTATTCTAGAAAATGTGTTAACATTTATATTTGCTGCATTTGCCTTCCCTTGGTAATTTTGCCCCCTCGTTTTCTTTGGATGTCTAAACTGTACAGTGGACCCTTGGGATCCACTGGGATTGGGTTCCAGGGCCCCTTGTGGATGCCAAAATCTGTAGATGCTCATCCCATTATATACAATGGCACAATAAAATGGTGTCCTTTATATAAAATGGCAAAATCAAGATTTACTTTTTGTAATATACAAATGTTTTTAATATTTTCAAGATGTGGATAAAGAGTCCATGGAGATAGAGGGACAAGTGTATTTCTAAATGCTCAACTGAAGTTTTAAGTTACTGCAAAGCTAGACATTTAGGAGTTGAAGGAAAATTTCATTGGGGAAAAGAATACTTGCACATTGTATATTTCACACTGAGCATAAAGATGAACATTGGTCGTTGGTCATATTCCTCTGATTGTTTATACACTGGTGTAGCATCACAATTCCCTAACCAGGCAATGTTGCACAACTACAGAGTCACTCCGTGTGTGTCAAGTTACACACTGTCCCCTTGATATTGGATCTTGGCCATATATATCTCTTTATAGAGGAAAGAGAAGGGAAAAATGACTTCCCTTTAAGAGGCTTCCACTTTTAACCAGCAGATCTATAATAAAAGAAGGAAAGCCTCTAGTCACTCATTTGAGCTGCTAAGAGATGCCTGGAGGCCAACATTCCTGCTGTGAAAGGGGTTACAGACATGTCATACGGGGGTCGTCGGTGAAAAATATCCCCAACTTTTGTTATTCTTAAGCCTAAATCAAAAAGCTTTCCGTGCACAATCCACCAAGGGAACGCTCACTCCAAAGCCGAATGTGGTATCAATTATTTCTATGGGCACCCTCTTATTGTTAGAGAAAGCAAAGAGGATTGCTGGAGAGTCAATAATAGCACTACTCTGGCTCAGATTACTAAATAATGAAATGCTAAACTTGGCCTAGAGTGAGGGCTGTCGCTGTCTCCCAGGGACCAGAGGCCTCAATTAAATCCAAGGACGGTGTTTGGTGAATGAGAAAGAAAGGATTCATAAGGTATGGTGACACACTGCCAGGTTTTGCATTGCAAACTAGCCATGCAAGTACTCTGTGAAGCTACACCTGTGGTCACTCAGCTCAATATCACACTACACTGTTATAGCGCTAGTATTTCACCTTAATTTATATGGCTGCCGCTTGTGGAATCCTGGGATTTGCAGTTTAGGGAAGGGCATTTAGAATTCTCAGCCAGAGAGCTCTTAGGTCTCACTAAATACAAACCCCAGAATTCCACATGAGGCAGCTGTAGCAGTTAAAGTGGAAATATAATGCTGTAACAATGTAGTGTGATACTGACCTAAGGTCCTCTTTGTATATGAGTCTTTGTAAAGAGTCCGTTGCTGTGTTGTGACATCGGCTGGAATTCCCAATCAGAATTATTGACGCATCAGTTAGAGTTGCACATCTATAACTGATTGATATTCATGTTCACTTTGCATTCCCAATAGTAGTTAGAGTGTAGGTAATAGGCAGAAATAATAAAATCCCCCCAATCCTGCCTTACTGGGCATCAGCTTCTGCTGGTTATGAAGGTCTGTGCTCCTGTAGATTGGGATGGAGAAGATTACTGTTTCCACTCCTTCCTGTGAGCCATTTCCTATGCAAAGAGGAATTGCAATAGAAATCCTGCTTCTAATTATTGGACTAGAGATCACTAGTGGGAGGTGGTGGAAACATCAGCATACTGCACCCCAGCTGACAGGAGAACATATTTCTATCTCTCGCAATGGCTGTTGTCCAACAAAGTGGAAAACAGACCAGGAGGCACTACTTAGTTAACTATGGGGCTGTACAGACTCACCACCCCTTTCCTAGCTGGAATGGGGCCGCAACAACTGCACGTCATGGTCCTGATCTGGCCTTTCCATGGCACAAAAAGGAGCTGCAAAAAGCAGCTTCTTTTTGTACCGTGGAAAGGGCGCCATAGCCACTGGTGCTGTGGCTTTTTTTTTTGGTGCAGCGCGTGTACATGCTGTGCCAAAGGAGCGCCATGACACCTCCCGCCATGTGGTGGAGCACTCAGCATCATGCCGGCATGGCATGGGGGCAAAGTCGGGGCACGCAGTGTCCAGTCACCATGCCTCTACTCTGCCCTGATGCCAGCATTTATATCACTGGCCTGTGCAGCCTCTACATTTATCTAAGTAGAGCCAGTGTGGCCTAGTGGCTTGAGCATTGGACTATGACTCTGGAGACTAGGGTTCAATTCCCACCTGTGCCATGAAATCCAAGTGTGACCTTGGGCAAATCACACTCTTTCAGCCTCAGGGGACAGCAATAGCAAACCTCCTATGAAGAAAATTTGCCAAGAAAACCTCATAATAGGTTTGCCTTAGGGTCTCTATAGGTCAGAAACAAAGGCATACAACAAGAAGTTGATCTAAGATCTTGACCACCATCGTCATCAGTAGTAGAGCTCTGGTGGCAAGGTGGTTAAATGCCTGTCTGCAGCCACTCACTCACAAACCATAAGGTTGCGAATTAAATACCAGCAAAAGGGCTGAAGCTCGACTCAGGCTTGCATCCTTCCAAGGTCGCTAAAATGAGTGCCCAGATTATTGGGGGAAATTAAGTTACACTTTGTAAGCTGCTTAGGAAGTGCTTAAGTGCAGTGATAAATGGTATAGAAATGTACTTGCTAATGTGCTTGGTAACCTGGGCAGTTTGAGTTTGAAGCACATTTTCTTTTTACCAGAATTTCTATTGTTCTTCTTCCCACGTCCTCCTCCTCTTCATCTTTTGAGGTTCGACTTGGGACCTTTTCACACTACAGAATTACAGAGGTATGATTCCACTTTAACTGTCATGGCTGCATCCTATGGAATCTTGTGATTTGTAGTTTGGTGAAGCTCTAATGTAGAGGTCTCTGGTTGAAAATTTTAAATGCCCCTCCCTAGATTGCAAATCATAGGGCCCAAACAGACAGACTGCTTCGGGTCACTTTGGAGGTATGCTATTTAAATGCTGCATGCATCCTAAGAGGCTGGAAGCTGCACTAAAGCCACATTCCAGTCCTAAGGACTGGAGAGCAGCTTTGGAGCAGCTTCTGGCCTCTTAAGATGTGTGTGTCATTTAAACAGCATACCTTCAAAGTAACCTGAATTAGCTTTACTTTGGCCTGTCTGTTCAGGCCCTTAAGTTTGAACCCTGGTGGTTAAGGTAGAATCATAATGCTTACAGCTGTGCAGCGTGAAAGGGCTCCAGGTGTTACTCAATGACTTTTTAGCTGATTAATTACTTGGAGTCTATCCAAATATCAGGAAATCAGTAGGTATCGTTGGATAATGTGGGACATTCCAAGGAGTGTCCCTTTTTGTAATTATGCTGTTGTGATCCTATCTATGGCAATCTCATTAGCATGTTTTGTCAGTCTACTTGAAATTATTCCCAAAGCACCTATCACTACTGGAGGAACAAACAATTTTCTTCTTCCAGAGGCACCAGAGAAGCAATGTCCTCATTTTACCCCATCCCCATAGTTATACCTCTGATGTTGCAGATAGATTGGTTGTCCTTTGAGTGTGGTAAGTTTTGCTGGGAATGTGACTATGCGTACATTTTTATTCAGACTGTTTTTTTGGAGAATTTTCAAATGCTAAGAACAACTCTGTGTTTGGGGGGAAATTTTGCTTTTTCTGAAAATTTCTCAATTTTTGAGATATTTGGGATTATCGTCTTCTTTCAGCAAGGATATGATTAAACCTAAAACTATACAAAAGGATGTGATTAAAATATAATTCACCTAGCTATATAATTAAAACCATTTTTGGGGGGAAAATCATTGAAAAAGATACAAGATACAAATCAGTAAATAGCACAATATGAAAGACTTTTGCAGTCATTTTGTATATCTTTACTATATTTGATTATTTGTATTGACCATTTTGTCGTATTTTGCATTGTTCACTGTAGTTTAATACTGTATTTTATTGAATAGTTATAAATGTCTTATTTTGTAACTGTTTGTAAAGTGCCATGTATGTGGATGGTGCTATATACTACATCATCATCATCATCATCATCATCATCATCATCATCATCATCATCATCTCCTAATTACCTGCACCAGAGCTCTCTAACAGATCAGGCTGAATACCTCACCAAACTACAAATCTCAGGATTCTATAGGAGAGAGTCATGGCATTTAAAGTGGTGTCAAACTGCAGTATGGATATTCCCTCAGTCCTTGGTCTTCCAAGTCTTTCAGCCTTCAACACTCAGGCCCCAGCCAATATGGTAAATGGTTAGTGGAGACCTTCTGAAGCTGAAGTCTAGAACTAAGATCCCACATCATGATTACTTAGTGTAAGCCATGTAGTTATACAGTGGTTGAGCTATTTCACTTCTTTGCTGGATACTGACATTGTGGAACCAATTGTGTATTTGCCTGTGTAATTCACACATCTCAAAGTGTACATTAGATGGCTGCTTTAATGTAAAGAAATCTTATCTATTGAACACTTTGAGGCCTGTCCCCAGTTTTTGTTGTGAACAAAGAGGTGAAATTCTGTTGGATGCTCTCTGGTCTTTGTCTCTTTTGTGCTGGCTTATAATCCCATTCTGCTGTGCGGTATGCATAATGACAGTTTCTGAAAAACCAGTGAATCAAGCAGTACACTGAAAGAATTGACAAATAGTTACACACCATCTAGAATGGGCAAGTACATGGCTGGAATCCTTTTGGCTAGTCCTGACTAGAGCAAGCCTATTCCATTTTGAATGGAGACTCAAAACAGTTCGCCCTATGGGATGCCCCTTATGGCACTGAATTCAGTGGGCTGGGGTTTAGCTCCAGGACTCTTTGTGGATACCATAATTCATGGGTGCTCAAAATCCCATTAAATTCAGTGGTGTAGTGAAACGGTATTCCCTATATAAAATGGCAAAATCAAGGTTTGCTTTTTTGGAGTGTGTGTGTGTGTGTATCCAAGTCGTGGATAATTGAATCAGTGGATAGGAATCTGTGGACAGGGAGGGATGACTGTACATCTGTTGCACAATGGAGAGAAAAATAGAACTACCACATCTGGAGGAGCAAAGTTTGAGAATCGCAGAACAGAGTTTGGAAATAGATGTAAGAGAAGATGATCTAGTATGGCGCTTTTGCATACAGTAACCATTCCTGTCTTCCATTGTAGGTCTTTCATGCCTCATGTTGGCTTGGAACAGTAAACATTCATGGTTTAACAACAGCTGTGATTGGGGAAAAGAAAATTGATCTTTCTGGAAGGAGGACAAGAGCACCACCTTAGAATTTAAAAAGCAAAAAGAAAACCAAGATTTTGTTGGACAAAACATCTTCCTTCTCCTCATATCTCAACAGCTTCTGGCTTGGTTAATTTTACCCTAAAGAATGAGGATATATATGCATCTCTCTCTTGTATTCCAGCTCCTTTCCTTCCCACCCATGAAATTAGCACTATTCTGTCACTCCAGGTGATGTGAAGAGGAGAGGCAGGATGCAAGCTGATTTATCTGAGAATGTCAGCTGTTTTGAGGACGTCAACTACTAAGGAGATGTGTTCCTCCACAGTTGTTGGCTGGCTCTTAAGAAGACCCCGTTCCTCATTAAGAGAGCACCGAACTACACTTGAAAGTGTCTTCCCTCCCTTGTTCTTTTTGTGCTAACATCATAATAACAGATTTTTGTGTTTTAAAATGGCACACTCTTCAATGCCTAGCTCAACAGCTTTTGTTGCGCTCTCTCAGACATTCGCTGCAATACTCAGCGTTATCCGTATAGTCCCTCATAGGGTGCTTTTCCACAGGGAGGGAGAATCCCTGAGGTGAAGAACTTGAAGCTATCATTGCATGTGACAGTTATGGCAAATCAGCATGCCAAGGCACTTTTCATCTTTATCCGCATTATGTATCCTAATAAATGTCTGTCTTCAGAGGGACGCCACTTGTCGGGAGTAGACAACATCTCCCACAATGCCTTTCTGCAAACAACTCTGAGCAGCCGGGGTTTTTAGAAGCTGGTGTGACAGAGAAAGAAATCAACATATCCTGTCATCAGATTGCTTCATTCTGATCCGTCTTGCTTGACAAACTTTATCCTTTGTTGGTCAAAGGAGGGAAAAATGCAAATTGAATGGGTTAGGGTAGCATGGGGAGGTTCAGCTTTTGCAACAGCTCTTTTTGAGAAAATCATAATTTGTTGAGTGTTAGTATGTGTTGATTTACTAGAAAAATGCCCATCATTGTGGTCATAGCAGGGAAAGGGCAGATGGGTAAGAAAATGTCCAGAGTCCTGTAAGTATATAATGCTAGTATGGTTGTGTGTCTTCCAAGGGTGGTAAACCAAAATCTGTTCGCTCTGAGCAGTCTGTATCTACAGTGCCTTATTCTATAGCTGTTCCACCCATGGAATTTTCCCCTTGGTGCCACCACCTGTTTTGGTACAATTATTCCAGTGCATGGTACCTGCTCATGATATTGGACAAAGGAGTGACTGCACATTTTGCATCACAGCTCTGTTCCTGGAGGGACAAGAAACTTGTCTGGGCCAGATGGTGGTCCAAATGAGCACCAGGCCTAGAAACTGGGTCAAACCTGACCAACCTGGTGGTATGAAAATCCTTCTTTGCGGACCACACCTCATCATGGCTACACTGTCCAAGTCTAAAAACTTTTTTTCTAACATGAAAAAGAAAAACCTGGGAGGAGGACACCCCCTAACCAAACAATGCCCTCATTATTTCTTCCCTGTTGGCAAATCTCTGGCAGGACTTTGGATCAGATACTCTGGGATCAAAGCACACCACTGGTACTCTTAAGAATGCTTTCTAAACCATCCTAAATGGTTTAGAATTCAAGCTTTGAATGAGGGATTGATTGATCCCTACTGGATTCAGTGAATGTTCTTCCAAATAAAAATATAGGACTGTAGTTTGAACTAGAGGAATTTGTACTATTCTCAGCATCCCTCTAACTGCATTTCTACAGTTGTTAAATGCATTAAAATGAATTTTAGGTGACATTTTAGATAAACAGGGAATGTAGGTGGGAAGCAGGTGCTAACAGAGGCAAGGCAAGATTAAGATGTTTGAGCCTTGGTGCAGTTCCAGAAATAGTGAGCTCTTCTATCATTAATTTATTTATAAATAATAAATAAAATGCAAAGATAATAATAATGATAATAATAATATATTTATTAAATTTATTATAATCTAAAATGTTTTGATGCTGTTGTTGTTGTTATTGTTGTTGTTGTTGTTGTTGTTGTTGTAATACCCCACTCTATATCAAAAGATCTCAGGGCAGCTTCCAAATAACATTACAACAAGTTAAACAGTTCAAAGCAATAAAATATTTTATTTTATTGAAATACTATGTGTGTGTGTGTGCCATTTCTGACTTATGGTGACCCTAAGGAGACCTATCAAGGGATTTTCTTGGCAAGATTTATTCAGAGGGGGTTTGCCATTACCTTCCTCTGGAGTTGAGACTGTGCAACGTGTCCAAAGTCACCCATTAGGCTTCTATGGTTGAGCAAGGATTTGAACCCTGGTCTCCAGAGTCTTAGCAGAACATTGAAACCACTACGGAATGCTGGCTTGAAAGACTGAAAAGTTTGAAAAACTATGTGTTTTGGATAAACTAATGGGATGAATTAATGAGACCCAAAGGCCTTGATGAACAGCCACATTTATCTTGACTCCAAAATGAGATGAGTGTTGGCATCAATTGGGCCTCCAAGGAGATAGTATTTTATATTTTGGGTTCCATGGCTGAGAAGGCCCTTTCCCATGTCTGAGAAGAGTGTATCAACTTCAATGATGTGACATGAATTAGGGCTCCTCCAGTTGACCTTAATCCTTGTGCAGAGAGCAGTGCAAAGGACAGAAAATGCAAAAATATTCATTTGCAACAGCCATGCATTCTTGCTCAGTAGTAATGCACAAACAGTGAAGGTTAAAAGAAACATTGAGGGAGCTAATGCACCAGATCTCAGTTGGGATATCTCAGGACTTTCCCTACATGTTCAGTCTTGATTTAAAACAGCAGCCCCAACTCTCCATCCCCCTTCCTTGTGGATAAAATGAATAGTAAAGTGTGCAGACAGGACTGGAATCTGCCCAACTGCTCATTCAGGAGTAATGCAGTTAAGTAACCTTAAACATATAAGGCTACCTGTAATCAAGTACTGACTGTTTAGAATGATTCTTTTCCCACTTAGGCCCTCTCACCACAGCATTTCATTTTCTGGTTATAGGCCTAAGGTTTCAGTTATGTCCCATGTTTGCCCATTTTTTATTTATAACATGAAATAAGAAAACCTACCCTACCCCCAGCACACATTGTGAGATTGTCCACTTTTGTCACTTCACAACTACTTGGGTATTATGTTTTTCTTCTTATTACTCCTTCTGTGCTTTCTCGGATAGTCATATAGGTTGCGTGAGCTAAAGTGGGATAATACAGCAACATTGCAAAAGGTGGAAAGAAACCAGCCATGAGTGAGGGCCATGTTTCTTAGATTAGTTACTAGAATGATCCCAACCAATTAGGGAATATGGTAGTGAATGACATGACTTTACAATGCTGCATAGCCATTTGTCTACCTGATTTAGCTGAAGACAAAGAACGCCAATTGCAAAAACAAAGCCCTGGAGAAGGAGACATTTCCACCTATATTTGAGTTGGAAAAAACAACAAACACATGCACATGCTGACTGCTGAATATATTCATGAAAAGCCCCACTCATTTGGTTGAGTCTCAATAAATACATACTGCATTTTTGCAAACTACAGTTACTGTTGACTAAACAATTCAAAATGGGGCTTTCTAACTCATTGGCTTATCCCTGGTGGAATTTCCTTCTGGTATCCTTCTGAAAAAGCCTGAAATACAACTGTAGCAACATGTCTTATAAAATCAGTATGACCTAAGTTACTCATTACTCTCTTTGTTGTGTCTTTGTGTGAAATCATCTGAAAGTAGTCATAGGAGCGGGTCTGTGCCACCCCTTTTTGCACTAGATTGGGGCCAGGGCAGCCTCACCAGCAGCTCTGTGGCCCAGAAAAGGGGTGTCCTTGAGGCTTCATGCCCCCAGACACTCCGGTGCTACAGAGGAGAAAAGGGCGGTCCCTTTCTCCTCTGCATTGTTGGCACGGCCATTTGTTTGCTGCGCCAATGATGTGCGCACCCAAAAGGAGTTCCGAAACAGAGCTTGGATACATTGCACAGGACACGTCATGGATGCGCAACCCGTGTGGGCGTGGCCGCACAATCATGGCGCCGCCCACATGTGGTAGGGTTCGGGAGCGTGTAGTTACTTTGCACTCCTGAACCCTAGTATTGGTGATGGCATGCCACTTTTGGGTCATCTGTCTTGGCCAAAAAATAACTTAAGTCTCACTGATTTTGTTGGTTCTACTCTCCCTATAACTGAAGATACACCTCCATAAATTCAACCCTCTAAAATCAAGAGGAATGTTGCTTATGATGACCCCAAGACGTTCCTATTATAGGGTTTTTGTGGCAGAATTTGTTCATAGGGGTTTGCCCTTGCTTTCCTCTGAGACTGAGAGAGTGTTACTTTCCCAAGGTCACCCAGTGGGTTTCCATGGTCATGTGGGGATTCAAACACTCATCTCCCAGTGTGCTAGTCCAACACTCAAACCATTACAATATGCTGGCTCTACCTTAAGAATCATTAATTTCAATGCCTATAAATATGACCATGTCTGGATTCAATCCCATGGCTGAAATCCTACATCAAGGAGCATAACCTGGTGCTTATGGAGTAATGTGACAGTTGCAGAATGCTGTATCATTAGTGAATTGCAAAGTTGAACCACCAAATATGTAATCAAATGGGCAGGCACCTCTACATGATCAATGTACAACGTGCCTTTGTTTGTTCAGTATTTATGCAATGCTATTGCACATGCAAATTTCTTCCACCCCACTGAACAAACTGCTTACAACTGCTTACATGGGAGTAGTCAGTCTTGTCACTAGAGTTGGCATCACCTGGTGTGGTAACTCATGGTGTCACTGTTCCACATAGAATTCTTAGTCATTTTTTTTATACTACTGTTACTCATCAGTCATAATTCCTGTCTATCACTGAAAGTAATGGTAACAATTGTGATATAAACAACTAGCCAAATTAAAATTATTCCTTTAAACTACAATATCATACACACCACCTAAATGCATTTACATGTACATGGTTTCATGTGGGTTAAAGTGAAAATTTGATAAGATTGATTTTTTAAAAAATAATATATTTTTTAAATTACATTTTTTAAAATTTAAAATTTTGTTAAAACCTGTGGGCTCTCTTTTCTCCTCCCACTGAGCCTCACCTCACTCATGTCATCTCTTCAGCATTTTAAGGGATGTAGGCAAATGCCACAGCCTGTTTCTGCCCAAATGCAAATGTTTATTTTTATTATTAGCACAACCAAAAGATCATAATAATCCAGTAAGTAAATAAAAAGAAAGAAAGAAATTAGGAAAAAGAAAGAAAGAAACTTGCTTGGAAATAGTGAGGGGCAGAGAAGCAAAATCACAGCCACTCGCACAATATAGCTACCTGCATATTGGAACTTCTTCAAGAGGAACTTGAATCAACAGTGCAAAGACAGCATGATTGGAAGGCATTGATGAGTTTTATCCATCAATGAGAAAGAGCGCTCCAGCAATGGATGGACTACAGACCAGCTACTGGCCAGACATAGCATCATGTGATAAGATATGGCCACAGATGCTACTATCCTGTTCTAATTCCACTTTTCAAACTTAGATGGTGTTTTGCTGAACTGCATCCCTCTATACAACCACTCAGTATTTTGTTCCTACCATCAGTTATACATCAGATTATATAAATATATCTGTTGTTTTTGTGAGCCTACTACTTGACTCTGACTTATGGTGTTTCTGTGACTCTGTCATACAGTGTTATTGGAAAGATTTTTTGAAGTTTGCCATTGTCTTCCTCAAAGACGTAGAGTGGGTCTTGGCCCTGATCACCCAGTGGGTTTCCTTAACTGAACAGGGATTCAGACCCACTCTGCTCTCCCAGAGTCCTAGTCCAAAGCTAACACCACTACAGCATACTGGGTCTCTTTTGGTATGTTATTAGTTTCAAATCATGGAATTAAAGCAGAGGTGAGCATAGTGTGGCCCACAGGCTACATGAATCCCATGCACCGTACTTTTATGACGCCTGAAGCCTATACTAATCCTCCTCCAAACCTCCGCTTTTTAAAATGGGGGCATTCTCCAGATAGTTTCTGCCTGAAAACTGTGTAGAAATCATCCTAAATACTGTGTTCTGGGTACCTATGGGCATAGGAAGATGACATTTTCATGTGCTTTCACATGAAAATGCCATCTTCCCATGCCCACAGGCAACCCAGAACACAGTACTACCCTCAGCTACCGATTTGGCTCTCTACTCCCTCTCAAAATGGTGTCCCTGACCATTTTTTCTCTGCAGAGAAAAATAGAGGTATTTGGCCTTGCTGTATGGGTGGGTGCATCCTGCAGGGAATTTGGAGGTGAAAATTTACCCCTATCCATCACATAGTTACTTACCCCAAGTCTGAAACTTCTAGCCCCAGGGTGAGTTTTTTCCAGGATGAATGTGGAATTGTTTTCCCTCTCATTTCATGTTGTAGTAAGATCTGAGGGGTTGTTGTTGTGTTTGTGGTTGTTGTTGTTATGCAATGTGTGTCTTTGTGTGTGTGGAATTTATTTAAGCATAACAACATGAGAATATAGTTCCACCAGCCGCTTGGTTGAAATATAAAATATAATCCAAGATCTCCATTACACTTCTGCTCAAATGGCTGTTCTCTATAAGGGCCATCCTGATTAGAGATAATGGAAGTTGTAATCCAACATATTTGGATAATAACTTGGAGTTGCAGAAAGTTTCTCTCTTCAGTGAATTAAGGCAGGTTGGCGTGGATCAGTCCCATCATGTGGAATCACTACACCACTTTATTTTTTTTTTGAAGGGCCAGATGGATATATTTACCTGCTCATTGATCAATTTCTTTTCTTATCATGAAAACATTAACACGGCCTTTCCCTAGTTCCTAAATTTTGCAAACTGTGTTTGTATTGGTGGTATGTATCTCTGCATAGGCATGGTACCTGGGCTGCAATGTTTAGTTGATTCTTCAATTATATTTATGGACGAAATTGGAGAAGTTGCATGTTTGGATGATAGATCTCAGTTTTGGGGGGGTTGGAATCCACAAAGTAACTTCTCCAAGCTATGTTTAAAATAATCTGATTAAAACTGTGCATGTTTATTTAATCAAGAAGATGATTTTTTTTAAAAATGTAGTTTTTAATACAAGAAATTGCAAAACTCTAAATCACAGGCGCTACTATTGGCAAGGCATTCAAGTCCATCTTTACAATCTTCACAATGCTAGAATTCTCCCAAAATTGTACTTGGCGTGGAGTTGGGTGTACATCAAGTAAAAATGGAAGAAATCATGTTTCCCCACCACCCTTCACAGGAACTGATGCTTTTCATGTGTAAATCCATGCCAATTTAATTGTCAAATCAATTAAAACTCATGGAAGGAATCAGTTAAGGTTTCTTTAATTATGTGGGTGTTTGTCTCTGTGCACGTATCTATATACACACAGACAGGGAGGCAATTAAACATATATATTTTTGGCAGCATTTCGGAACAAATGAAGAGATTTTCTGAGTGTCAAGTGGAAGGTGATACATACCCTGGGAGCAGTTTTGCCAACCCCGTGCCCATCTCCAGAGCTCTGTTTCTTAGCTGGTGGTCAGTCCCGGACACCTGAATGTTCCCATCTAGCATCCATCTGCCTCGCTGAGAAACATACCTATGCATTCTTCCCAAATCAGAAGCTTTAAGAGAAATGGAAACGCTCACTAATTGGCACCCATATTTATCTTTCAGGACAGATCTCCCATTTGTTTGAAGCGCATCACAACCAGCCGAGTCCTTAAAAATAACAATAAGGGGAACAGGGGGTGGGTGGGAGGAGAACCGTGCCGGAAAACAACAGCTGAATCAATTAAACTTGATTTGGCAGATCGGCTTCTGACAAATAGAAAGAAATTTCCGATTAGGCCTAAGAAGAAAAGAAGAAGAAGAAAAAGCCCACTTCTCCTTTTTCTTCTCCTTTTTCTTCTCCTTATTCCCCCCTCCCTCCACTTCTCCCCTGCTCCTTATTCTCCTTCTATTCTCTCCCTCTTTAAAGCCAGGAGATGTCAGAAGGGGGTGGGTAGTGATATGCAAAAAGCGAGCCTCCATAACCAAAGTAGCCTGCAAAATTAGGTGTCAGCATGCAAAGCTTATTGATGTATGAATGCAGAAAATGAAAGCCTGCCGTAGACAGACAGGGCTAAAGGTGAGACAAGCACAGGGAGAGCAGCTGTACATCTACGTCAAGGTGTTACTATATAAGCCTTGTTGCCTCTCTCTTTCCTTCTTTCCTTCCTTCCTATCCTCCCTCCTTCCCTCTTGCTTTTTTTTTCTCCTGGAGGGCCACAGCCTAACAAGCAAAGCTGGGCCATAAATGATGAAACAATACAATGTAGGCACTCACTGTGTGAATATCAAATAAATTGACTTGGTCTCTCCTTCTTTTCTCCCCGTTCTACACACACACACACACACACACACACACACACACACACATGCACATGCACACCTCTCTTCGCCCTCCTTCCCATCTGACTCTGCCCCCTCCCTCCCCAACCCACCCTTCAAAGTATATGTCTGTGTATTCATTAATAAATTCATATCCCGAGTTTTCAATAAAAGAGAGAAAATGCAGTGTAAACTGGAGTTACTTAGTGACACCCGCCTCATTGCTTTTTATTGTCGCTCCCAGCTACGGAGCCTTCACAAGTGCACTAGTAGAATTTATTACTGTCTGTCTTTGTGGCAACTTGGCGAAGGGAGCCTTTTGAAGAAAATTGACCCGCACTTCATGAATATGATGAAAAATGCCAATAATGCTACAAAGACGACGCTCTTGACATTAGTGGGCCGAGAACTGAGGAGACGGTAATGAAAGGGTTGCAATTATGAACCCGTTACACTTTTTTCCATGCCATCGGGGTTTGTGCAATTTCAGGCAGTTCCAAAGGCCTGCTATCTGGTTGTACAGGCAGCTTCCCAATGCATGATGGGAAGGGCTAGGTGCTCTTCTTCTGTCTTCGTTATCCTGCCGTATTTTAATAGCTTTTCCTTTGTAGAACAGGTGAAGAATGAAGGAGAGTCATGGGATGAGCCCCACATTCCTGGATCTGTTTATGTATTTATGGGTGTTAGTTGTGTTGATTCTGTAGGGTACATAAGAATTCTTTGAACAATACAAAAAGTAAGATATACAAGAAGATACCAACACAGTGTCAAGGATTACAATGCTTACTAAAACCGTCATCATTTTTTTGCAAATCCATCTAGATTCCAGTTTCAGGATACCTCATGCACCTCTAAGAGCCAGTGTGATATAATGGTTTGTGTGTTGGACAAGGACACTGGGAGATCAGGTTTTGAATCCTGGCTCAGCCATGGAAACCAATGGGTGACTTTAGCCAAGTCATTCTTTCTCAGTCCCAGAGGGAGACAGCATACTGTAGTGGTCTGAACAATGAGATGCCTGTGGAGGCTAAGGGGCAGCAGAATGGGTGAGAATAGAAATGCAAGCCTACATATGCTTTATTCTCACATGCAAAACAAATCATTTCCATATCTTTTTCCCCTGGCATGAGAGCAAATGAAGATTTCTCCAGGGTTCTTCAGCCCTATTGGCACATTCCTAAGTCTTCTTCCAGACAGAATTCAAACTGTTGGTTGCAGCCTATAAATTCCTGTATGGCTCAGGTCCAGGTTGTCTGGCAGATCGTACCTCCTCATAGGAGTCTAGCTGGGCTTTGAGCTCCTCAGCAGAGGCCCTTTTTTCAGTCCCATCACCTTCACAGGCATGGGTTTTGAGGACACAAGACAGGGCCTTCTCAATGGTTGCCCTAAGACACTAGAACTTCCTCCATAGGAAGCACAGAATGGTTCCTTTCCTGCTGTTCCAACAAGATTTTTAGAATGAAGGTTTCTTAAGAAAGGGATTTAAGTGTGTGTTGTATTATATTAACTGTACTTTTTCATAGCCTTGTTATCATTCCTAAGTGAATGTTTTAAATTGTTTTAATACTGTTGACCGTTTAATTCTGTTTTCTATGTCAGTTTTTGCATGTTTTTATCTATACTATCCTCATTTCATGTTTTAAGCCATGCTGAGCCTTCATCTTTTTCTTTTTAATAATAATAATAATAATAATAATAATAATAATTTATTTATACCCTGCTCTTCAGCCAAGGCTATCAGAGCGACTTACAATTTGTAAATCAGACATTTCCCTGCCCTCAGGCTTACCATCTAAAAAAGACAAACACAAAAGGAGAAGGGAATGGCAGTGGGGAAGGGGGAAAGTCCAGCAGATCTACACTCGGAGGCCTGTTGGAGCTGCCTTGCCTCTCTCTCTCTCTCTCTCTCTCTCTCTCTCTCTCTCTCTCTCTCTCTC